>NC_079381.1:23210000-23495000 GCF_021018895.1 Seriola aureovittata | reverse complement strand
CACGCACGGTGCCGGCTCTCTTCCACCAGTTAAAGGTCAGCGTATGTATAATGCAACAGAGTCATCCTCTGTCTCACGTCACCGTCCGTGAGAAGAAACCTTTTTCTCCTTTTCCAGAAATTTCTCTGTGACAAAATAAAACAAGAGGAAACCGTCAAAGACTGAAGTGCGTCTTTGAGTGAAAGGGTTAAACACACACACACACACACACACACATACACACACACACAAATACACACACACACACACACACACACACCCTCCCACACGCTGGTTGGATAATGAATGTTTTTACTAGAGCTGATGTTGACCCAACATATTTTTATGTGAGAATGACGTGAGTGAAAGAAACGGCAGTGAAAACGTGTTTAGGTGTGAACTTCCTGAGAGATAACATTGAAGAAAGTGATAAGAGTAAAATACAACATGAGTGAAACATGTAGATAAGTCTGGTGGTGTTGAACCACGACTCTGTGAGCAGTTTTAAAGACTCTCCGGTCTTAAAGACTCTTGAGTCTCTTGAGTCTTTAAGACCGAGTTGGTCTCATTCTTCCTGCCAGATCGACTTCTTACAGAACCTGCCAGCAGATTCCTGCTGTTTGATTTGGGTGCAGTCAGCGGTTTGAAGCTGCAATAAACATAATGAGGATAATAGCACAGTTTGAGTAATAGACCATATTCACACGGCGGCCATATTCCTCTGACGTCACGCTCACATTCTGTCACTGAGAGGACGGTGTGGTTCCGCTGTGGACCGGGTTTAAACGTCATCATCGACCAGTCTGTCCATTCGTCTCTTGACTGATCAGCCTCAGGAATGATCCTCAGTACTGGTCTGAAGTCAGACCTGTACTGAGAGTCTTCGCCCTCACCTGCTCCTGGCGGCGAGGCCAACTGTTGGCCGTCATGATGGAAGACGGAGGCGGCTGTCAGAGCGAGCCAGCTCGGTATTTTTAGACGGTTCAGGTGATCTCACTAATGAGACAAAGCTCAGAGGAACTCGTGTCTGATTTGAGCTAGGTGTGTGTGTGTGTGTGTGTGTGTGTGTGTGTGTGTGGTGTGTGTGTGTGTGTGTGTGTGTGTGTGTGTGTGTCTCTGGAAGAGGCCATTTGTTGAATTAGCTGGGCAGTGTTGAAGTGTTCAGCGATTAAGGTTAATCCTTGAGTCTTGGTGATGTAAGAACTGTCGTTTTCCCTCCGTCCCTCTCTTAATGCCTCTCTGGCACGTTTAGTCCTCGCTGTAGAAAACCTGTTAATGTGTGTGTGTGTGTGTTTTGGGGGGGGGGTTGTCAGTGGCACCCATTCTGCAAACAAGGGTGCCCTGTGCGCTCGGGTGTGTACATACACCATGTGTGGATGCATGTGAGCGCGTTCACTCGCATGAGCCTCGGTGTTGTCGTTGGAGCGGAGGGGAAATGATGCATCACGTCTGGAGGAGAGATAAAGCGGAGGAAAGGAAGAAGTGAGAACGGGTGATAGTAGACGCCGGGCCCAAAACAAATGGCGTCTGCTCCCCGAGCGCGCCTCCATCTGAATCCGTGAGGCCGCCGCCACTGAAGCGAAACGCTGCTTCTTAAGAAGCCGAGAAGCTCGTTTCTTTGTTTGTTCTGCGTCTGATTTCTGCAACTGAACAATCATGAATTCCCAGACAGCGACGGGCCTCGAACACGAGCCTGTTCAAACACAGACTTTGCTTCTAATTTCCTCTGTTTTATGAGCACGTTTGATCTCGTTCTGAAGGAAGAACTCCGTCTGATCTGCTGCTGCTTGAGTTGGCGGTTGATCAGGGGCTGCGGCTCCGGATTATTTCCATTATCTGTTGTTGTCTTGATTAATCGAAAACAGTAAAAAGCTGAAGGACGTGTCGTCAGATATTTGAACCAACAGTCCAAAATATTAAAAAAAAACCCACTGAATTTACTAAAGAAAAGACAAACTGCGACTGGGGAATGTTTATTTTTCCATCGATCAATGAGTCGATTAATTGATGATACGGACTCAACAGCTCCTCAACAATGATGCATTCAGGATCATGTACATCGGGCGAACAGCCACAGACTGTAAACACACAGGGACGCACGGCCCTGACTGAAACACTTTACCTGTCCAATCACCTCCTTTAGCTATTAGCGGATTGTAAGAAAAATTAATTGCAACTATTTTCATAATCAATTAATTGTTTTTGTCTAATGAGAAACAAAAAAATACAAAAATATTTGATGCTTCCTGTTATGTTTTTTAAGTGAGTGAATTTAAATAACTTCAGGTTTTAGACAATCAGCTGTTCTGAAAACGTCTCCCTGAGCTCTGGTAAATTATTATATTCATGTTTTTACAGACCTGACAGTTAATTGATTAATCGATAAGATAACCAGCAGATTAATTGATGATAAAAAACAGTGGTTAGCTGTAGTGGTTTCTAACTTTTCCTGTGATTTGACTGTGACGGATCAGATCAGTGACGACAGGAGGGAGAAGCAACTCGACGATCTCTCTGTTTTTGTTATTTGTGTTTTTATTTCTAACACCTCGTTGTCAGACAGTCCACAACACGATGTCCCGCAGCACCGTCAGGAAGGTGAGAGCGGCCGACCAGACTCGTGATCCGACTTGAGGATGAGATCTTGTTAGCCGTCTATTTTTTGCTAATACCTGATGCTAATCAGGTAAAGCCACAGAGAGCGCCGTACCAACACGGGGGGAGGGGGAGGGGGGCACTGAGCACCGCTGTGTGTCGGCAGCAACACGCCGCCTGGACATGTGTCCGCTGAGCTCGTCTCTGTCTCTGTCCTCTCCATCTCGGTGTGAACGTGGAGTCAGGGCCTCGCCTCCTGTCCAGCAGCTCAGTCTACTGCACAAGTCTGTCTCCTCACCACTGCACGCATATAGCCCGTAACCATGGAGGTAATTTCCATGGCGATGGCGCGTCTCATCTCTGCAAGCAAAACGTGGATGCATTTTTATTCCCCCCCCTCCCCTCCCCTCCCCTCCTCTTCCTCAGATAATGTTTCACAGAGTGTGGATTTGACGACACGTTGTGAGATTTTTATCCATTGTTGGTGCATTTGAGTGCGACACCGAGTGTGTCATCTTCAGCCAGTAACGCCCGGTGCCATTTTCTGTAATTATGAGTGTGTGTGTGTGTGTGTGTGTGTGTGTGTGTGTGTGTGTGTGTGTGTGTGTGTGTGTGTGTGTGTGGCTCAGAATCAGCTGCTGTAGCCGCCCTAATAAGAACAAGACAACCTCAATCCGTTATTAAGGCTAATACAGTAAATGAAGCTGCCCCTCTTTCATGTTTGTGTGTGTTAGAGTTGTTTACTTCAGTGTGTGTGTGTGTGTGTGTGTGTGTGTGTGTGTGTGTGTGTGTGTGGGCCGTCCACCAGTGTAATATCACCTAATGTAGGCTACACTATTGTCTCACTTTATCAACAGACAGAATAGACAGAACATTTATCTGCAAATATTCTGATAAATAATAGTTTTAGTCCAGATATTTTCTGCTTCCAGCGTCTCGTGTTTGGATTCGATTATTTTCTTTGTCACATACGATACTGAACAGATTCTTTTTGGGTTGGTGAGAAGCCCCAATGTTTTTCTGAAGATTTAATACTTTTTGTTGTTGTTTCCTTAGATCTTTTTCTTCACCTAACTTTAAATGTTTTGCAGCCTGGAGTAGCCACGCTGCAAAATCAAGTGTTTCTGATGCTCACTGTCTGTTTCTAGTTTGATTCAGTCACTTTTCCACTGTGGACACTGACACCCTCCACACCGGCTTAGATTTACGACATAGTGTGGAAGTGGGACACAGAATCATTTTATTACAGTAAGATCCAAACTTATTTTATTTTATTAAAATCTATTAATGTTGCAGAAACATTTAACCAGTGATGTTGGTCAGTAATTTATTTATACAGACAAAAGACTATAGTTTACTGTTTAACCCGTTGACCAGTTTGCGTCACGGTCAGGTTTGGTTTATATTGGATTTTACTGGAATAATAGCCTGAAAATACTACGGCCCATTCTGTTTGTTCTGAGGAGAATCAATTCTGAATCCCAGGAGCCCCGAAGATTTTATTTTAATATCTTCAGGCCCTCTTCCACTGGTCAAAAAACCCGCTCCGACCCACTCATATCAGGCTTTTGTCTGCAATGGAAAAGGGTAAAACCGCATTCACTCCCAGGTCAAATGACTCTGCAGTAACCACTGTAAACACCTGTCACCTGTTAAATGAAAGAGTGAAGCCGCAGCCCTGAAATAAGTTTCAAAAACACACGATCACCGATCGAAGCGCCTCGCACGGAGAATCTGACACTTTCACAGGAGCAACAACCCGAAGATCAGACGCCACAGATCTGTCTGACCAGTTTGCACGAAGGCTAGCAGCTCACTGTTTGTCGTGTGTGTGTGTGTGTGTGTGTGTGTGTGTGTGTGTGTGTGTGTGTGTGTGTGTGTAACTGCATGTGATGACATCGGTCAGTGTGTTTTATCGGGTTTACCTGTGTTCAGAAAACCTCTGTTCTCTTGATCCACTTTGCTTTTATTTAGAAAAGTATGAGGAAGATATCCAGCATTAGTAATAACGTTCACACATCACTGACTGACGGTGAAAACGCCTCAAATATGGATCTTGGATTTCTACCAGATTTCATGGGAATGCGTCCAATAGTTGTCAAAATATTTCAGTCTGGACCGAAGTGTTGGAGCAGCAGCTCGGCCGCCGGTGCCAGCTCCTCCTACAGAACTCTACGATTTTATCACTGGCGTGGAGTTCACTGATGAAGCAGCTGAGTGTTTGTAAAACAATAAAACAGTGAACAGGTTCAGGTCGTCTCTCCTCACTGCGTCTCCTCTCTCTCTCTCTGTGTGTCCTCCAGGCTTCCTGCTGTTCAAGGACTTCTGTATGAACGAGATCGACGAGGCCGTGCCGCAGCTCAAGTTCTACGAAGAAGTAAGTCGAGCGTCAACGAGATCAGACGGCATCATGGGAGGGGTCAGAGATTACGCCTGTAATCTCGTTCATTCAGATTTAGGCTTCACTGGAGGCGATTTGCCTTGTTTTGTTGTGGCGTCTGAGATGACCGTGTGTGTGTGTGTGTGTGTGTGTGTGTGTGTGTGTGTGTGTGTGTGTTTCAGATTAAGGACTACGAGAAGCTGGACTCGGAGGAGGAAAGGTTGAGCCGCAGTCGGCAGATTTACGACGGCTACATCATGAAGGAGCTGCTGTCCTGTTCACATGTGAGGACGCCTCCCTCAGATCCACACTGCGTCACTGATGCACTCTGGGTCACACACACACACACACACACACACACACACACACACACACACACACACACACACACACACACGGTGGGCAGAGGTGGAGGAGGAGTCTCTGTGATATGACTGACAGGATGTTTTTCTCTGATCTTTTTAAATGTTTGATAGTTTTACCCCCTTTTTACATGTCTACAACATGTCAGAAAAAAGTTAAAAACATCTGTCAGAGTCCAAGATGACGTCATCAAATGACATGCCTCGTGCGAGCGGCTGTGTAAAGCCTAAAGATATTCACTTTACAGTGATATAAAACAGAGTGAAGCAGCGAAGCCGCACAGCTGAGAAGCTGGAAACACAGATTTGTTTTCTGTCAATTGACTAATCTAACTAAGATTATTTCAGTGGAAATCCGCTCAGAGCTCATAGATGAATACAAGTAGAGGTGGTGTCATTTTAAGGAGGAACAAGACAAAAGGTTTTGTGAACCACCGACGTCCAAGCCCAGAACATCACACTGTTTATAACAATAGAATAGAAGCAGAGTAGAAAGCCTTTATTGTCATTGTATTTAAAGTACAACTAGAAATAAATAAAGTAGAAGTGTTACTCCTGATTAATTTAAAAAGAAACATATGGAGGCTCTGAGCCTCTCTTCTGATTGGCTGACTGTTTTCTGAGTGATCCAATAAAAATACAGCAGATTTCAGGTAAAAACACTCAGAGAAACCAAATCCTGCAAGGGTTGGATGGTGGGTCCAGGTGGGCGGGGCTTGGTGACTGCTTTGTTGTGACATCACAAAGTTCCAGAAGTCCTGACGGCTGGTTTTAAGGCTCAGTTTCTGAATACAGGCTGTGTGCATTTCTCTGTGGACTGAGGCTTTGATACTTTCACAGTATTAATATAGAAGCTAGAGCTGATCTATAATCACACTACACATGGACACACACCTTTACACTGGATGAGCTTTGATATAAAAGGAAACACTGAGAAATGAGTCTCTTTTACATTGTTGAGGAGATTCCTCTGGTGTCAGATGAGTCAGTGTGTGAGTAATAAAGATGTTTCTCCTCACAGTGTCGTGCAGGTTGCTGCCGACTGCAGGGATGAAATCCTCTCACTGTGTTTTACACAGAGCATGTGAGCAACTGAACTTCCTGTCATTCTTTGCTCGTGTCCTTTACTCCTTCACATGAGTGGAGGCCGTTCATTAAGATCTTAAACGCAACATAACAAATACATTTTTAACTCATCGCTCCCCGGTGCCAAACACCTTTCTGTAAACGTCCTGTCGTGACTCAGGTCTGAATGATGCAGTGAGCAACGTTTCGACCACAGACACCAACTGTGTGTCTCTGTGACAAAAACCCGCCAGATGAAACCAGCAGTGTCACAGACTCGGCGTCTGATGGGGAGCCTGAGCGTGTTGCTTAGATTTGGAACGTAGCAGAAAATGAAAATACTTAAAGAACAGGTAGCTTACAATTGTATTTGAGTACATGAACAAAGACTCATCATGTAATGAACATGAAGCAATGATGGGAAATCCTTGCTGTATAGGGTGTGTGTTGTTACCCCCCCCCCCCCCCCAAACAAGTCTGCTCTGTCTCGACTCCCAGAAGCGTCTGGAACGAGTCCACCATCCAAATCCACCACAAACAACACACCACAGTGCAGCTTTTGTCCTCCTGCGAGGCAACAGTTTTGTATGTAAAGCAAAGTTAGTGTTAGCTGCTTTCTGGAGGGAGGAAGTTATTGAACACACCGCCCACACACACACACACACACACACACACACACACACACACACACACACACACTCACACACACACACACACACACACACACACACACACACACACACACAGATAAGTCCTGTAGAGGCCTCGCTGCAGTCTGACGTGCCGGTCGTGTCACAGTCAGGGACGTTCACTGAAAGCAGAAGTGAAATTACTGGTAAAGCTGCATTTTTTTTAATGATCTCTTTATTTCCTTTTCTGTGTTTCAGCCTTTCTCTAAGAAAGCGGTCGACCATGTGCAGAGTCACCTGGCAAAGAAACAGGTTCCCCCAACTCTCTTCCAGGTAAAAGCCCTTTCAACACTTACAGTACACACACACACACACACACACACACACACACACACACACATATATATATACACAGAGCTCAGCCATCGTTCATGTTGTGTTCACCACAGCTTCTCCTGTGCTCATAATGTTATAATCTGACACAAAACAGTGAGGAATCATATGATGAGAGAAGCACAGATTATAATCTCAGCACGACAAATAGTGAGAGCTGTGGACTAATTAAAATAATGGTGTTCTCGCTTATTTTTTTGTCCTTTACACCTTCAGCTCATTCGAGGGTGTAAATTACACACACAATCATTTTCTGGGCTTATTTTTTTTTTTTTTTACACCTTCTGCACTTTCGCAAAGTGGCTGCAGGGGATTTGTGTCGGGGTGAGCTGGAAAAATGTCCCGGCACAATTTTCATATGAGTCAATATTAGTAAATAAAACGAAAAGTATGAAGTCTGTCTGTCCCTTTTGAGTTTGAATTTTCCCTTAAGATCAAAATTCCCTGTTCCACTCAGAGCGAGAAACAAGGGCAGAGAGCTACGGCGGCCCGGAGAGGTCAACGCACCGCAACCTAAAAAACACGTGCAAATATACGAAACACAAACAAATACAGAAAACATCTTCATCAGTTTGACAAATACTCGCAACACAACAGGAAGTGTTTCCGGGGGGACACTAAAAAGTGACGAACCAGGCTGAGACACGCTTGTTGTTCAGTACTTTGTGACTTTTGAAGTTAAAATCATTGAACAAGTGCGTCCCAGCCTGGTCCGTCACTTTTTATTGTCCCCCTGGAAACACTTCCTGTCGTCGTCCGTGCTGCGTCTCTGTTTTTGGTTGTGTTGTGTACATTTGCAAATCTATTTAAATAAACAAATCCTACAAAAAAAAAAAAAAACTTGTAGCAGATCATTAAATAAAAGAAAATCCTTGTAAATCTTGCAGTGTGAAATTGTTCTCCGCCAGAGAGCGGATCAATACTTTGATCAATTTAAATCTGTCTTTCTCGATCGAGCGTATCAGCCTTTGTCTTCAGATTTTGATAGATAGATAAAGATGCAGCTTGTTGCCGGGGTGGGTCTAATTGCTGGTGTCGAGACTAAGTGGTTGCGCTCTGCAAGGCGAGTTTGTTTGCGTGGTGCTCTTTGACAACGAGGCGTTTAAAAGCACTTCACATACGACACCGAGGAAAATCAGACGATGTATAAATAGGATTTTAAACGGTAGAATAAAACAGATTAAGCAGTGAAATGTCTTTAAGTAGCCTCGTCCTAACAGTGACCGCCCCTCCACAGAGTCTAAGTGTTTCCACACCACCAACATCTCGTTACCTCGTTTACCCGCAGCAGCTCTTTGTGTTGTTAATGCTGAGTCGCTGATTTCTGCTCGCACTTGAATTTTCCTCAGAGTGAGCGCTCGTCTCTGTTCGACTTTTAACAGCAAAAACATCAGCGCGTGATCCGTTTCTGCGACCTGATTGGCCGCGAACATGCAAAGAAATCATTTACTGTCGCCCAGGATGTGTTTATGTTTTCAACAGTATTTTTAAACCCCACATTTTCACATTCGTACCGCTGGTAATTAGCATCAGTCGCCAAAAGGCAACCGAGGAAAAAAACAAAAAAGAACTGAGAAAGAGAAACAAGAGACGTCTTCTTTCAGCGGTAAATCTAATCTAATCTGTGAGTAAATCTAATCAACAATTTCCTCCTTTTAAACTACAACATGGCTTTTATTCTGGATATAAAATTATCCCCAGTGACTGACTCAGAGATATTACATCAACCTGTCACTATTTCCTGTCGATTTTGTTGCTCAAACTCGTCAAAGCGTAAAAGACGTGGAACGTTCAGCGCGGGAGAAAAGAAAAGCATCAGAGGCCGTAACGCGGCGCGTCTCGCCATGACGATGCACAGAAGATACATTCACATACATCTGTAAAGAATTTTTATCACGTTGTTACTGAGGCGCAGACTGAAGAGAAACGCTGTTTATGTGTCTGTCCCCCTGCAGCCATACATAGTGGAGATCTGTGACAGCTTGAGAGGGAAGATCTTCCAGAAGTTCATTGAGAGGTGAGGTGGAGGAGGAGGAGGAGGAGCAGGAGGAGGAAGGACAGGAGGAGGAGGAGGAGGAGGAGTTTCACTTCATTTGTTCCAGCACATCACCAGCAGATTCACATTTTCATCTTCACCTCTTTTTTCTTTCCCCCCCTTCAGTGATAAATTCACTCGTTTCTGCCAGTGGAAGAACGTGGAGCTCAACATCCATGTGAGTACGAAACTACAGTTCCCATAATGCTTTGGGGGATTTAAACAGCACAGGAGGCCGCTTCATCCGGAGGCTGCATTAGAAGACCAGTTGTGTCACAGCGGTTTCAAAGGCTCCTTCAAATGCGTAGAGAAATGCAGCATTTATTTTTTTGCCAACCATTCCCAAGATGCATTGCGTGCAGGTACTGAGAGCAAACAACGCCACCAAGACAGCCTGGGGGGGGGGGGGGTTACACTTTTAGATGTTTATATTGAGCTGATTGAGCTGTTCGCCGCGACGAAACAGGATCTAAGTTGATTCATTAAAACAAAAACATAAAGCTACAGGATGGTGACGATGGTGATGTCATCAGGGAGGGACGGAGAGGACGTCGTGAAGACATGAGAATACAGAATAGAGCAACTCAGTGACAGATGGAGGCGGTCCGGTTGTCGAGGAAAAAAGTACCTTTAAAGGCTTCGCTCATGTTGTCGTGGTTACCTGATGATTGGTGACAGCTCACGTGTTCAGCGGATGGATCAAGTGAATCAAGGGCCACATACTAGCTTTCTTTTTACAGAGCTTTCAGGAGTTGTATCATGGTCTTCATCAGCAGGTGTTTGCTGAGGTCTCACGGGCACGACGTGACCAAAGTTTCATAATTAGGTTTCATGATGAAAACTTCATCTGCTGAGTAAAAACGTCTACTGTCACGATCCGGTTCCTGAGTTTGTTCCCTCCTCCTCCAGCTGACCATGAACGACTTCAGCGTGCATCGGATCATCGGCAGGGGCGGCTTCGGGGAGGTGTACGGCTGCAGGAAGGCCGACACGGGGAAGATGTAAGAGCAGCTACACGCACGGCCGACGGGTGAGAGTGAAATTGAAAGTTCGCGCTCTGAACGTCTCTGTTGTGTCGCCGTCAGGTACGCCATGAAGTGTCTGGACAAGAAGAGGATCAAGATGAAGCAGGGGGAGACTCTAGCGCTCAACGAGAGAATCATGCTGTCGTTAGTCAGCACAGGGGTGAGTGATCCGCCGGACGTTTCACCTCTCTCACTGCGTCACACTCCCACTGCGTTTCACAGGGAAAGTTTTTACTGCACCACATTTATTTGACAGACAAAGATACGAGCGACTGCACTAGTAATTCAAATAGTGCAACGTCAGGAGCTGCAGTTCTTTTGATCAGGACAAAATGTGTCACAAAAAAAAAAAACCCACATTTTATTTCAGAGTAGATGAAGTTAAAAAAAAAGACCATTACAACGGAAATCATGACTCATGTTGCATCACAACATCTGACAAAACTTCTGTGTTCTACTTGATATTTTACAGATGTTTTACTTTACAGTGTGACAAGTAAAACTGCTGTTTAGTGGCAGCATCACTGACACCTGAAACATGACATACAATAATATGTTTATATATTATTAACACCTGAAACATGAAATATAATAAGATAATACTTCATCACATTTGCTGAGAATATTTCTGTACTTTTAGTTGCAGTGTGTTTGCAGTAGTATTTTTACATTATGTGATTATTGATCTGTGCAACAGTTGAACTGACGGAAGTTTAAGTATTAAATACCTTCAATACTTCAGTGCACATTTTAAGGAGAAGACTTTATTTTATGCAACTGTTTTTATTTTAAGGCAAATCTTGCTTCTTTTTTGTGACATGTAGTATTCATGTGATTTGAACTTGAAGAATAAATCACGTCCACCTGATGTAGAGAAACTCCAAACCATCATCATCATCATCATCGTTTGTGATTGTAGTTGTTGGTGGTTTGACTCCTCTCCGTGTCTCTGCAGGACTGCCCATTCATCGTGTGTATGACGTACGCCTTCCACACCCCCGACAAGCTCTGCTTCATCCTCGACCTCATGAACGGTAAGGTGACCCCCACCCCCCACCTGCCCAGATTAAACCTCCGCCTCAGTCGGTCTGTCTGAGACAGAAAGATTGGATTACTCAGCCTGTCTCCGGCCGCTCAGCTCCCCCCTCCCCCCAGAGAATCAGAAGTTGATGGGATTTTGACCTCGGTGATGGCGCTTCGCACCGTCGCCGCCTACGTGTATGACCCCCCCCCCCGTCTAATATCAGCCCTCTTTTAACTGACGACTCATTGTTAGTGTTTCCTGTAAAGGAACGGCCGGCCAGCCGCCAGTTTCTGAGCTTTATCAGCGGCTGCGCTCACTGTTTCCAGACAGCCTCACAATCAAAGCCTGAGTCACCTTTTAAAGTCAACACAGTCATCATCCTGGTGCAGTGTAAAGTGTGCGGCTGTAGGAGCTTCAGTTGAGATATAAATACAACCAGTCAATACACGTTAAGACGGAGACGCTCGGTGTGGAGGGAAGAGTCATCGGAGGCCTCCCATCGATTCTCATTTTCTCCCCCGAGAAGAATACCACAACTTATTGATGGATATTGATTGATGTATGAAGTGTTATGAGGTCATACTGACGCGCTCTGGTTTGTGTTTGTGTGTGTGTGTGTGTGTGTGTGTGTGTGTGTGTGTGTGTGTGTGTGTGTGTGTGTGTGTGTGTGTGTGTGTTCAGGGGGCGACCTGCACTACCACCTGTCTCAGCACGGCGTGTTCAGTGAGAAAGAGATGCGTTTCTACGCGGCTGAAATCATCCTGGGTCTGGAGCACATGCACAACCGCTTCGTCGTCTACAGAGACCTCAAGGTAGAGCCCCCCCCACCCCCCACCTGCCCAGATTAAACCTCCGCCTCAGTCGGTCTGTCTGAGACAGAAAGATTGGATTACTCAGCCTGTCTCCGGCCGCTCAGCTCCCCCCTCCCCCCAGAGAATCAGAAGTTGATGGGATTTTGACCTCGGTGATGGTGCTTTGCACCGTCGCCGCCTACGTGTATGACCCCCCCCCCCGTCTAATATCAGCCCTCTTTTAACTGACGACTCATTGTTAGTGTTTCCTGTAAAGGAACGGCCGGCCAGCCGCCAGTTTCTGAGCTTTATCAGCGGCTGCGCTCACTGTTTCCAGACAGCCTCACAATCAAAGCCTGAGTCACCTTTTAAAGTCAACACAGTCATCATCCTGGTGCAGTGTAAAGTGTGCGGCTGTAGGAGCTTCAGTTGAGATATAAATACAACCAGTCAATACACGTTAAGACGGAGACGCTCGGTGTGGAGGGAAGAGTCATCGGAGGCCTCCCATCGATTCTCATTTTCTCCCCCGAGAAGAATACCGCAACTTATTGATGGATATTGATTGATGTATGAAGTGTTATGAGGTCATACTGACGCGCTCTGGTTTGTGTTTGTGTGTGTGTGTCTCTCTGTGTGTGTGTGTGTGTGTGTGTGTATGTGTGTGTGTGTGTGTGTGTGTGTGTGTTCAGGGGGCGACCTGCACTACCACCTGTCTCAGCACGGCGTGTTCAGTGAGAAAGAGATGCGTTTCTACGCGGCTGAAATCATCCTGGGTCTGGAGCACATGCACAACCGCTTCGTCGTCTACAGAGACCTCAAGGTAGAGCCCCCCCCCCCCCCCCATCACCATCAACACACACACTGTAGTTTATTTTAACTCAGTCACACACACACACACGCTGCCCTGCTGCATCAAACACTCACTAAAGAACCAAATGTGCATTAATCCGCCTCAGAAAATAGTCCCTTTTTCCTCCTGTTTCCTTTATTGGGCTGAAACTAACAGTTATTTTCATTATTGATTCGTCTTCAGGTTGTTTTTTCTATTAATTGTTTAGTCTATGAAACATCTTGAGCTGGAGATGACGTCTTCAAATATTAAGTTTCCTGTTTATTTGACAAAGAAAATCTTTTGTTTTGAGAAGCTGAAATCTACAATTATAATATTAATAATATTAAATCTTTCATTTTCTTCCCCAGAATCTTTAGTCATTAACATAAACTTAAGATTCCTCTCTATATATGACTGTATTGACGACTTGAACTATACTTCGTGTTTATCTTATCCTCTGAATCTCACTGAGCTTCTTCTGATCCTCCACTTTTCTTTTCTCACCTCGTGTAAAATAAACCAATAGAAGCTGAAGAGAGAAAGAAACAGAGGTTGATTTTTATATTGTTTAAAGGTGAAACCTCTGACAGAGGAACGATGAATTAAAACCCTGAACATCACAGCGGCGTGCTGCGTGCCTCAGTCCACCCGTCCAGCACAACACCTCCACAGATGCCGTTTCAAAGCCGTAGATTCATATCAGCCATGTTTTCAACCCTCTTCTGTTTTTCCTCCAATTCCCCTGTTTGGACTGGTTGCCATAATAATAGATATATTTTGCTGGAAGTCAGGGAACAGTTTTAGGGCTTTAATAAACAGTGCAGTACGATGCAGATAATACTTTGAGGCTGAGTGTTTTGGGGGGGGGGGGGGGGGGGGGGTGGGGGGGGGGGGGGTGAGAGTGAGTCACGGTTTTGCCAAACACTGGAGGATAACCAGGACAGGAGGCTTTCGTTTATTGCCTCTATCCACACTGAATTTTCTCCTGGTGAGCGGAAATTGTAAGTTAAGTTGTGAATTAGCGAGGTCTCCAATATTGTTTCCAATACTTATGATCTTATCTGTCCGTCAGTATCTCACTCTCTCTCTCTCTCTCTCTCTCTCTCTCTCTCTCTCTCTCTCTCTCTCTCTCTCTCTCTCTCTCTCTCTGTCTCTCTCTCTCTCTCTCTCTCTCTCTCTCTCTCTCTCTCTGTCTCTATCTCTCTCTCTCTCTGTCTCTCTCTCTCTGTCTCTCTCTGTCTGTCTCTCTCTGTCTGTCTCTGTCTGTCTCTATCTCTCTCTCTCTCTGTCTCTCTCTCTCTGTCTCTCTCTGTCTGTCTCTCTCTCTCTGTCTCTCTCTGTCTCTCTCTCTCTGTCTCTCTCTCTCTCTGTCTCTCTCTCTCTCTGTCTCTCTCTGTCTCTCTCTCTCTGTCTCTCTCTGTCTGTCTCTCTCTCTCTGTCTCTCTCTCTGTGTCTGTGTCTGTCTCTCTCTGTCTCTCTCTCTGTCCCTCTCTCCCTCTCTCTCTCTCTCCTCTCTCTCTCTCTCTCTCTCTCTCTCTCTCTCTCCTTCTCTCTCTCTCTCTCTCTCTCTCTCTCTCTCTCCCTCCCTCTCTCTCTCTCTCTGCAGCCAGCTAATATCCTGTTGGATGAACACGGTCATGTTCGTATCTCCGACCTCGGCCTGGCCTGCGACTTCTCCAAGAAGAAACCCCACGCCAGCGTGTGAGTGCACCCACCTGTGTTAACGCCCGTCACTGGGTTTTTTAAATATGCCTCTCTGCGTTTTTATCATTAAGCTGCTCACCAAAAACAAACTCATCCACATTTGTAACCCTAAGAAATGTCTCTATAAACCATTATTCTGAAAACCAAAAGGAAATTCCACATAAAAACAACAACATATGAGCATTGTTCTATCGTTTTAGAAAAGGAAATCATTCACATATGTAACCAAAAAAAAAAAACACGCTTTATACAAATAATTGTTTTTAGCAAATTACACATTTTCAGATTTATATTTTATATTATTCTTTAATTTAACACCAACAATAAAAAGCACATCTCCTTTTATTTGTAATGTTTTTGTCCATTAAACTGACAAACAGCTCTCGGATCATATTTACTCTCCTGTTCTGAAATAAACTCTGGTTCACGCTCTGGAGAGATTTAACTCTAAACGTTATTTAAACTAAATCATTTATTTTCACCGCATGACGATTGGAAACAATGGATTTATATGATCATGACATATTGGCTCGTTTTTGTAGGAAGATTATTGAATTAATCTTTTATTTTAAAGGTCGACCCCCCCACTTTGGATTAACTTAGTATTATATTTTTACAGAATTGCTGCTGATGTGGATATTTTTTCTTTAATATAATCAATAGCATGTTTCCATGTGAGTTTATGATCAGTCACAATAATTACATAATAATGAATAAGTCCACATGATGTGTTTCATCAGCTGTGTGTAGATGACTCATCATTTATCAGTCGACTCATACAACAAAGGAAAGAGAGAAAAAAGCAGATGTAAAAGTTTCTGTATCAGTCAATAATCAACATTTCAGATCAGCTGATCATCAGGTAGTGAGTCTGTAACTTCTGCCTGTCTCCATCAAAACAATGAAAGACTGTTTGGGAGATGTTGCCTTCTCTTCTTCTTCTCGTAAATCGCTCAGGAGGTTTTTCACCAGCAGCTGAATGATCCACAGACGTCTCGTCCTCTGCACAACAAACACACCAGGATTAAAACCAGTAGAGACTCTGAAGAAAACAGTTTCACTATTAAAATCTTTATTTCGCCAACACAGTTCAGCAGACACAGGATTCCCCCGAAGTTGAGCTGTCTGACGTTTCCTCAGCTTGTTTCTCTGATAACGTCCGACGACTAAAATCCTTCATCTGCTTCAAACAAAGAGCTGAAAAATGTGACTTCAATCTGAATAAAAGTCCATTTTGAGCTTCTAAGTGATAATAGAGGAGATGATGTCATTGACAGGCGACCAATGAAACGTTACCGAGATTAAAATCCCAGATTTCTCTGGTTGTTTTTAGACCTTTTAATGTGGAAAAGTTACAGATTATACCTTTTAATTATGCTAGCATTAGCCTCATTAATATTAATGTTGATTAGCTCCAGCTAAAAAACACCAGCAGCCGACACACAGATAAACTCAGTCTGTGTGTTGTGTTTTATAACCTCTGTTACTCGCATCAAAGCCCAGCTCTAATCTAAACTGATAATTACTGATAATTAACAGCAAATACTGTACAAATACAAATGATCATGAGCCCGTCGGTGGCGGAGGTCACATGGTTTCCTGCAGCTAATCACTGAGTGTCACAGAAGCAGCTTCTGTAATTTCCCAGTAGCTAAAACAACAAGTTCTTCTGCCAGGGGAAATATTTTATCACCAGCCTCCTCCTGTAATATGAATCCCGGTCTAATGGCACTGCAGTGTGTGATTGTGCTCTCTTGGCTGTAAAAAAGTAATGAGTGTGTGTTTGACGTGAAGCTGTGGTGTGTTTTGCTGCAGCGGTACTCATGGTTACATGGCTCCAGAGGTTCTGCAGAAGGGGACGGCGTACGACAGCAGCGCCGACTGGTTCTCCTTAGGCTGCATGCTCTTCAAACTCCTCCGAGGGTAAACACTCAACACGGCTCTCCTCTTATCTCCTCTCTCTTCTTCTTCTTCCTCTTATTCTGTGTTCTTTACCCCCACCACGTCCTGACTTCCTGTCTGCTTTCAAACCTCTTCAGCCTCTCTGAGTAAAGCTTTGAATCTGCTTCTTCACACCTCTCGCCGTCTGTTTGGTGTGTGTTTGATCTTGTTTGTGTGCCTCTGTGTGTGTGTGTGTGTGTGTGTGTGTGTGTGTGTGTGTGTGTTTGTTTGTTTGTTTGTTTGATCTGGAGTGTGTAAATGCCAGAGGTCTAGGCCCAGTAGGTCAGAAATCAGGTAAAAGGGGGATGTGTGTGTGTATGTGTGTGTGAGGGTTGCCAGGTCTGAGCGAGCAGAAAAAGAGAGAGGTGTGTGTGTGTGTGTGTGTGTGTGTGTGTGTGTGTGTGTGTGTGTGTGTGTGTGCGGCGTGTCTTTCCATTGATGTTTGGATCAGTGTGTTTGAACACTTTAAAGAGGAGTGTGTTGGTCTTTGTTGAAAGGTTGGCCGCACGTTTCAACACTCGAATCCTCTGTGAAACCGTTCAAGAGCAAAACAAATAGTTAGTGACATGAATTCTGTTGCAAACGACGTTGAATAATTGAGCTCACACTCAGTCAGAGCTGGACAATGAATCAGGAAATGATCAATATCTTTATTCTGTCAACAGCATATTTGCTTTCTCTCTGAGGGAGAGAGAGGCTAGCAGTTTCCCCCTGCTTCCAGTCTTTATGCTAAGCTAAAGTAGCCACATCCTGACTCCACTTCTGTTCTTGAAGCTGCAGCGCTCCAGGAAGTCCAGCGTTCCCTCTCCTTTAGCTCAGTGTTTGCTCCACTGTGTTCACCAGCTGCTCTCTGACTGAGTCTGTCAGCTGTTTGCTGCCGAACAGGAAGTGGACAGTTGTTGTTTTTTTTTTGTTGTTTTTTTTTTTTTTACAGATGTTTCTCAGAAAACAGCTGGATGTGTAATCCAAAACAATGAGCGGAAAAAAGCTAAAACGCTCAGTAGAGCTGAGATGGTCATTAAGATCGAATCCTTTCATATCACACACACGGTGGTTTAATCCAGTGTTGATATACAATATTAATAATAATAACATGAACTTTTTCGCAAATTCAATTCAATAAACTTTATTTGCCCCCACAGGGTATTGGAGGTATGAGGCAGATAACAGCAGGATCAATGTGGAAGAGATAAATAAATATGGAACTGTTCCTTTAAGACCGTAGTGAGTTTTCTGCCTCAGTAAAATGAATCATTTTTTTAGGACGTGTTTCTTAAAGCACCGATAACGATCCCTGCATAATGTCCTGTTTAATGATACGATGGTATTTGTTCAAAAACATCATAATATCTGAGTTTTCACTTTTCCAATCGGCTTATTTTATCTACAGATTGATTCTCGATCAAATTCCTAGAAAAAAAATATTGCAAAATATGTTTTTATCACTTGTGTGACTGAAGATTTCACCCAGCTTCCTGTACATGAGCCCATACAGTGTGTTGTGCTCTTTACTGTGTGTTTTTCTTCCAAGTGTTCCCAGAGTTGAGGTCTGGTGACTGGAGTTACAGTCATGTGAGGTCAGCGCTCCTCCATCAGCTTCACTGCAGCTTTAGAGTCAAATAAACCTTTATCCACAACACTCCAGATGAAAGCGGTCGGCCTGACCACCGTGTTTACATCCAGGCCTCTTGCTCCTCTGTGTGGATTCAGATGTATCCTGGAATAAGTTCTCTGACTGCAGCCACGAAGTTCAGACTTTGATTTACTGATTAACGTCCCTCCGGTCTTCGCTCTTGAAGTCATTAAGGCTCCGGCTGAAGAATTACACTCATTGAAGATGTAGTTTGGAAGCTGCTAGTCTCTCATTAAAGCTGCCAGTTGCCATTTGATCACTTACACTAAGTGGAGTACGCTGCTCTTTGTATCTCGGATGGAGATGCTGCTCTCTCTGATAAATATGTTTGCCTGATAAGTGGGTCTCTGAAGCAGCAGCTCGCTGGAGGAGGGCCGCCTGCCCGCCTTTGTTCCGGATCAGAAACGTGTTTGTCTGTGAAGAAAATCTCTCCGTTGTAAATTCTTCAGCTCCCTTAGAAATTTCCAATTTAGCTGCGATCGTCTCTCAGGATCCAGAGGAACAATTTGGTCCCAAACTGCCTCGTGAAACTGAACCTCCTCCGACTTTATGAAAATCTGAAACACGTTGATAATTGAAGTGCTACCAGTGGACGCAGTGCTGTGAAGAGGAGGGTATGAATTTAATCACTAGCTGATGATCATTAGGACAGATTAAGATGCCTCACATGTTGATATTAATATGCAACACAAACAATGAGTTATATTTGTTCTAAGTCAGTTGTAATCATGTGGACGGATTTGTGTCTGTATTCAGAAACTGAGCCTTAAAACCAGCCGTCAGGACTTCTGTGACTTTGTGATGTCACAACTAAGCAGTCACCAAGCCCCGCCCACCTGGACCCACCATCCAAACCTTTGCAGGATTTGGTTTCTCTGAGTGTTTTTTACCTGAAATCTGCTGCTATACATCCATGGAAACACTGCAAACAGGAAGTGCTAAAAGCTAATTCAGCACATCTTTAATGGTGATAATAAAATTTAAACAAAGATAGGCTAAAAAGAAAACACAGCTAGCTAACTGTCTCCATGGCAACATTATACTTCCGTCAAACTTTCAAAATCCCTGATTCATTGTCAAGCAGCTGTAGCAGAAAACACACACGCTTTCCGCAGTTGAGATGAACAGCGTGAGGAGTGAAGCCAAGTCGCTCTCTGACCATAGTGTCCAAAAATACATTCAAATTCCCAGTTTTTCTCTCTGAAAAATCCTCAAAGCTCAGTCGGCACTGGAACCTGCAGGTGGCTCATTAGACCCAGTAAGATCTGGGTCACTTCAAATTACCATTCGTTCATTTTCGAGTGTTGTAACATTTATGAGCGCACAGCTTCACTTTTCACCCAGGAGGTGGAGTTTTGAAAGGTGTGATTGGCAGCGAGCGAGTGTGTGATTCATTCTGGATGTTTCCTGCCCTCCTTCTCATTCACCTTACCTCACCCCCTCTCCCTCCCTCCCTCCCTCCCTCTCTCTCTCTCCAATAATCTATAATCAGAGTGTCAGTATCTCTCTCTCTCTTCTCTCTCCTGTTCAGGCACAGTCCCTTCAGACAGCACAAGACCAAAGACAAACATGAGATTGACCGCATGACGCTCACCATGGTAAGACGTCCACACGCTCACAGAACTTTAAATGAAAATAGGTTGATGATGATTGGCGGCCGATCAATCGGGGCGTTTATCTGGAGTTAAATGGTTATGGCCGTTCACATTTTCAAAATAAAAGAAAACTAATTCTGTTGACTAAAAGCTTCAAAGTAAGAGTGCTTCATAGAAATGTAGTGGAGAGGTTCACACGAGGACGTGCAAATAAATACAGGATCTTTGAAAAGAAATAATTAACACAAGTTCCAATATAATCCACAAAAGGTTCCCTGTTCTCCTGCAGATTTATTATTCTTGGTCTTTTTCCAAATGTTTTGTCCCACGTGACCAAACAAAAAAAAAAATCTATATATAAATATAAGACTGAACCCCTTTTTTCTTAATTTTATTTATTAACTTTGATTTACAGATATGTAATTACACATATTAACGCATTGATATATGTTTATAATTAATTTTTCAACATCATTTTTGTCGCCATAAAAGCTGGAAAAGTGACGTTCAGTGTTCAAAGATACAAGATACAATAAAAGAACAATATTTGTCTTTTAAGTGAAGTGGAGTAAAAGTTATAAGTTTCTAAAAGATAATAAAAATACTTCATTACGGCCCAGCTCCTCCTGGCGTCGGAGCCTCACGCTGACCGAGGTGCGCTCAGCGGCGGCCGCATCTATTACAAGATGTTTCTGTGTAAACACGCTGTAAAGTCTTTACTTAACCCTGAGTACATGGGTTTGGCTCGTGTTTAACTTGGAGTTAATACCAAATGCACACAGATGTCCATATCCCTGTGCATACTGCTCTGTGTGTGAACAAACAGCGTGCAGATACCTGATGCACGCGTGTTAGAAAACACACACACCTGCACCTGAACCAGCCGAACTGGAGCTGCTGCCGCTCTTCGCTGCGTCTCCGTCGCTCGGCGGAGACGGATGTCTTTGTTGTGCAGGTTTTCGGGGTCGTCCTTTAGTGTCTCCGCCTGCTACCATTCAACACTCAGCTGTCTGTTTACTTTGCTGTGTCATGGGAAGACACAGGAGATGAAGCATATGACAGAAACCCGGCTTAGATAAACTGAGCCGGCGGCCAAGCTGGAAAGTTAAAGTACACCCCCCCCACCCCCCCCACCCCACCCCGGGGGTCAAATGGATTTGTAGTTACATCCAGCGCAGGTGGAGTCGCAGCGTTCTGGGATCTGTTCCAGGAATTTCTTAAAAAGAGTAAATAAAGACGTCAGTTTGCACAGTTGAGTATGTTTAAATGAAGTTTGTGTGTTCTGTTGCGATGAATCGTGTGCTAGCAGGAGCAAAGTTCCTCTCTTGACTTTAAGTCTCAGTTTAACACCTGGATGAGTCTGGAAGTCGGTCACGGTCCAGTTCACAACATACTCCAGCGTGATGTGGAAACTCGAAGCCCGCAGGTCACACACACCGAGAACAGACTCCGGTGAAGTAGGAGACGTCTCGCTCCCAGCAGTTAAACATTTATTATTATTATTTACATTTATTATAATATTGAGACATGTCTTTGAATTATAGCACGATCTCTGCAAATCTTCAGACATGTTTAAAGGATGATTCTGATTTGTGAGAGTAAATAGTTTTCTCCACATGTAGATATTAATATCAATCAGTGATGACAACATTGGATTCACCAAAATAAAAGCTGAGTTTTGGGGTTCATCCACACGAATCACTTTCTTTGGAGGAACAGTGAAATGATTTAAAAAAAAATATTTAACAAATGAAACTTCAGGCCTGTGTCTGTTGTTTTAAATAACATCTAGTCTCTGTACAGCTGTCAATCATTTGCGCTTGACAGCTCATGACCTGCCTCCAAACTCTGATCTGAAACTGGACAGAAACTTCCAGAGAAGACGACCTGCAGCTGTCGGCAGAGCTTCTTTCTTTCTTTTTCAAAGAGCAAAATTACACATGGCGGTGAATCCAGCTCTAGAAAACCCGAGGCCAAGAGTAAACAGTAGAGAACCAGGAAACAGTCGAGAGTTTCTTCGTCAACAGTGTTTGTTTACAATGTTAATGAACTACAGCTGAGAAAATGTGCCGGTCACAGTCGTTGCAGCTGCTTTAGGATACGTTCACAATTTATAGGTGTTCATTTTAAAAACGCCGCCAACACACCTGAAACCACACACACACACATACATGAGCGATCACGTACACTGAGCATGTGCGAACCGATGTGAAAAGTAGAAAGTACAGAAAGTACCCCAGACTTTTCAAATTAAAACACAACCCCAGAGTTTTCAAAATAAAACGAGTCCAGCAGCGTTTCCAGGAGGCGTTTCAGACGAGTAGTCGAGTCGATGTTTATTTGTTCACAACAGAAGTTATCTCAAGGCGCTTTTCAGACAGAACAAGTTTAGACTTCTCTTCGTGATATTATTCACAGAGACACAACAGCTCACACAGTGAAGACGTCACGTAGCGGAGAGATGTTTTAAAGCTACAGTGCAGTCGTGTGGATATAAACTTCAGCTCACACCCGCAGCAGCTTGTTACCACCCTGTGAATGTAAGATGAAATTAAAACTAAAAGAACATTTTAATTGTCGTCCTAATGTCATTGTTAGGAGACGTACAGACTACGTCACCTCCACATCACTGTTTCTACGTTCACACCCGGCGTCCACACGACTCCAGAGTTTTCAAACCTGTTTTATTTTGAAAACTCCAGGGCTGTGTTTCAGTCCTGATGCGCAGAAGATTTACTGATGAAGAAAATAATCGTTAGTTTTCCATCTATCCGTCCAAGTGTTGCTGTTACTAATAGAGATTACGGCCAATGATGCAAAATAAGACGTGTTTGTTTTGGCTTTGACAGAACAGGAGTTACAGGATGAGTGAAGGTTTCAATACAAGAACGCTGAGGTTCGATACCCAGCGTTAATCAGAAGATATCCCGACACCCCCGGCCTCGTGTCAGACAGTATAAAGCACACAGTGTATTGACTGTGTCATTGTCTGTCAGGGGAAAACACTGTCGAGCCTTTTGATGTCACCGGTCAGATTCAGCAAACACTGGGGATGAATGGCGTCCATTGAGCCCACCCAGTGACATATCTGCTCTCACCCACCTCTCTTCCCTCTTCACAGCCAGACCTCAGCTCGGCCGCTCACTCTTTACACTGAAGAACTGTACAGGGAATTTTCTCTCTCTCTCTCTCTCTCTCTCTCTCTCTGTCTCTCTCTCTGTCTATCTCTCTCTGTCTGTCTCTCTCTCTGTCTGTCTCTCTCTCTGTCTGTCTCTCTCTCTCTCTGTCTCTCTCTACCTCTCTGTCTCTCTCTGTCTGTCTCTCTCTCTCTCTGTCTCTCTCTGACTCTACCTCTCTGTCTCTCTCTCTGTCTGTCTCTCTCTCTCTCTGTCTCTCTCTGACTCTACCTCTCTGTCTCTCTCTCTGTCTCTCTCTCTCTCTCTCTGTTTCTCTCTGTCTGTCTCTCTGTCTGTCTGTCTCTCTCTGTCTCCCTCTCTCTCTCTGTCTCTCTCTCTGTGTCTCTCTCTGTCTCTCTCTCTCTCCCTCTCTCTCTCTCTACTTCTCTCTCTCTCTCTCTACTTCCCTCTCTCTCTCTCTGTCTCCCTCTCTCTCTCCTCTCTCTCTCTCTACTTCTCTCTCTCTCTCTACCTCTGTCTCTCTCTCTCTACCGTCTTTCTCTCTCTGTCTCTCTATCTCTGTGTCTCTCTCTCTGTGTCTCTCTCTGTCTCTCTCTCTCTACCTCTCTCTCTCTCTACTTCTCTCTCTCTCTCTCTGTCTCCCTCTCTCTCTCTGTCTCTCTCTACCTCTGTCTCTCTCTCTCTACCCGTCTTTCTCTCTCTGTCTCTCTATCTCTGTGTCTCTCTCTCTGTGTCTCTCTCTGTCTCTCTCTCTCTCTACCTCTCTCTCTCTGTCTCTCTCTCCCTCTCTCTCTCTCTACTTCTCTCTCTCTCTCTCTACTTCCCTCTCTCTCTCTCTCTCTCTCTCTCTCTCTCTCTCTCTCTCTCGCCGGCGGCAGCGGTGGTTGTCCATCACAGTGGATGGCGTCCAACTCTGTGTCCGTTTATGGGTTTTGTCAGGACATGAAGCGATTTGAGAGCGATAGCTTCTCCCTCCCACACACACACACACACACACACACACACACACACACACCACACACACTCTGGCGCTGTTTGGTTGAGCAGGACCTCTAAACAGAGAAAGTATGATCTTTCATATCACAATAAATCCAGATTAGGATTTTAATCCAGCCACTTAATCTGGTTTATCCCCTTAATCCCGGTGTGTGTGTGTGTGTGTGTGTCTGTGTCTGTCTGTCTGTCTGTCTGTCTGTCTGTCTGTCTGTGTGTGTGTGTGGTTATGTGTGTGTGTGTGTGTGTGTGTGTGTGTGTGTGGTTATGTGTGTGTGTGTGAGAGAGAGAGAGAAAGAGACGGGGGGGGGGGCTTGCACATCAGCCCCGACCAGGCTAAAAATACGGCTCTATATGTCTGTGTGTTTATTAAACATGATGAATGGTCTCATTAAATAAACACGATGGGAGCAGACGGCAGTGAAAAGGCTGAGAACTGAGCCGCCAAGACAGGAAGAGACGGATAGAGGGAGGGTTGGAGCGGATCCCGATGGATGGCACTGACAGCAGCAGAAATCAAGGGCGGAGGTGTGAGTTGAGCTGTAGTGGAGGTTTTCAGACTGGGAGGTGTCTTCCCAGGAGGCCGCAGGAGGAGAGACCGCATGAGGTCAAAGACACAGGCGCATACCGGCGTCCTCAAAACAAGTTAGTTATTAAAGTTTGGCCACTGATCCGTCCCACTTACGAAACACGGTCACCGCTCTTCAGAGTCGCCATCAGATTTTTTCACTTTTCCTCAGTGACACTTTCAGTTATCTGCACGTGTGTACGCTGCAAACAGGAAGTGCTCAAGGCTAATGCGGAACACTTGGTTGTGTAATATAAAGAGTGGGGCTGTAGATTCAGCATGACTGTCACTTCCTGATGACATCATCATCTCACAGATAAAGTTTTTCAATCAGCTTATAAATCACTGAAAAAGTGTAACTCAGAGCTTCATTCAGATTCATCACGTTTTTAACTTTTCCTCAGCGTCACGGTGACGGTTATCTGTACATCTGTGTGTACAGTGCAAACAGGAAGTGCTGAAGGCTAATTCGGCGTCCACACGTTTGGAACTGGAACATTGCAACATCAATATATATATTTTTTTATTTTTTTATTTACATTAATAAAGTTCAGATGTTTGACCTGTGTTGACAACCTGAGGACAGACGCACAGAAAAGTCAACAGTTTAAAATGTGGGACGGGGGGGGGGGGTCGTCCCACCGTGTTAGACATCTTTGAAAAGGTCTGTGTTGTAATAATAGTTGTGAATGATGTTGATGTATTTTCACAGTCGCCGTTCTCACTCTCCACCTCTTCGTTTTCCTCCCTCCTTCTCCTGCAGAACGTGGAGCTGCCAGACTCGTTCACTGCAGAGCTCAAAGACCTGCTGGAGGGGCTGCTACAGAGGGACGTGTCCAAGAGGCTGGGCTGCCAGGGCCGAGGGTACGACACACACACACACACACACACACACACACACACACACTAATGAAAAGTTCACATTAATCCCCCGTCCCATACCGGCGTTGGTGTCCACAGGCGTGAGAACGAGCTCATCAATCAGACGGATTTTGTGAGATGTTCTCATTAGTGCTGAAAACACCGGGCGCCGCGGTGAAGACGGATCGAGACAGACACCGAGTGATCCGATAGACGCTGAGTTCATAACTAATTTCATCAGCGCTGTCGTTTCCCATCAGCTTAGAGCTAAAGCGGAGTGATGGATCGCTGTCTGCTCCGGCTATTTGGATAAATAGCAGGATTATGAGAGAGTTTGTCAGAGCGGAGTCGTGTGGCAAACACTGCCACCTAGTGCACAGATGAAAACAAACATGTGAAAATCCTCTCTCTCCCTCTCTCTCTCTCTTTCTCTGTCTCTCTGTCTCGCTCTCTCTCTGTCTCTCTCTCTCGCTCTCTCTCTGTGTCTCTCTCTCTTTCTCTCTGACCCTCTCTCTCCCTCTCTCTGTCTCTCTCTCTCTCTGTCTCTCTCTCTCTGTCTCTCTCCCTCTCTCTCTCTCTTCTCTCTCTCTCTCTGTGTCTCTCTCTGTCTCTTTCTCTCTGTCTCTCTCTCTTCCCCCCTCTCCCCCCCTCTCTCTGTGTCTCTCTCTCTCTCTGTCTCTCTCTCACTGTGTCTCTCTCTCTTCCCCCCTCTCCCCCCCTCTCTGTGTCTCTCTCTCTCTCTGTCTCTCTCTCTCTCTTTCTCTGTCTCTCTCTCTCTCTGTGTCTCACTCTCTTTCTCTCTGACTCTCTCTCTCCCTCTCTCTCTCTCTCTGTCTCCCTCTCCTCTCTCTCTCTCTCTCTCTCTCTGTCTCTCTCTCTGTGTCTCTCTCTCCCTCTCTGTGTCTCTCTCTCCCTCTCTCTCTCTCTGTGTCTCTCTCTCTCCCTCTCTCTGTCACACACATGCAGAGCTCCAGAGGTGAAGGAGCACCAGTTTTTCAAAGGCATCGACTGGCAGCAGGTGTACCTGCAGAAGGTGAGTGAGTGTCATCGCTCAGCTTCTGATCTTTGTGCTGCAGCTCTGATTCTGTTTTCAGTCTGTGGGTTTGTTGTTTTGGTCGATCCATGTCGGACTGACTCTTATTTATGACTAATAACATTTACACAGACTGATACTGATTGATTGATTGATTGATTGATTGATAGATTGACTTTAATGTCCGCCTCAGTGGAAATGTTTCTTCAGCCTCTTCTAAAGAAAGAACAATAAAAAACATAAAACAGCAGCAACAGAAAACTGATTGATTCTTGAGAACTTGATCAAATCATCATCAGTATCTGTTGCTGATGGTTTTAATACTAATTGATCTAAATAAGTTTTTTCCTAGATGTTTTTTGTCAATATGAATCATCACAGTTGTTTTGGAGGAGATGTTCAAAGTGAAAAGGCGCAGGAAGAATCGATGCTGTAGCCCAAAAGCTAACGGGGATCTTAACAAACAAACTCATCATGTGTCAGTTCGATCGAGTGAGAAGAAATAATTCATTTGTTAATTTGAATTATTAAGAATCAGTATTTGGACCTTTTTATGTGTAATTCATATAAATGTGTCACATCATAAACACTTAACACACTAAGACATAAAGTCATGAGTTGGATGAAGATTAAAACACGTTTGTTAGAGACGTGTAAATGTGGAGTGAGAGGAAACGTTGCGGTTTGTTTGTGCAGCAGATCAGGTTTGAAGCGACGCTGGATGGAGCTCCACCAGTCATTAGTCCACTACAGTTACAGTTGCCATGGTTACCCCATCACTCCAGGGAAGCACTGCTGTGGGACTGAAGTCTTGTTTTGCTCACACTTGTCTGTTTCTGTGTTTCTGCCCCCCCCCTCCTCCCCTTCCTCCTCCTCCTCCTCCTCTTCCTCCTCCTCTAGTACTCTCCTCCTTTAATCCCTCCCCGGGGGGAGGTGAACGCCGCCGATGCTTTCGACATCGGCTCTTTTGATGAGGAGGACACCAAGGGCATCAAGGTAAACCGCTCTCACACGTCCATATGTTTACATCCACTTTCGATTAATCAATAGAATATTCAGCAGATTAATCAATAAAGAAAAGAACCATTAGTTGCATAAAAGTCCTCAGTATATGAGTCACATCAGCTGCTGCTGTCGATCGTACATCAGGACCTTCCTGCTGTTCACCATCAATATTCTACAGTTTTATATAAACGTTTCTTTTCTTTTCTTTCCGTCTTGAAACGGAGATAACTTCCTGGATTGTGTCCCGACAGGTTAATACACACCTGAGCTAAAATACATCCCTTTCTCAGGTAGTAAAATAGTTCAATCGGATATGTATCGTAGAAAAAGAAAAAAGAAAGAGGATGTTGCATTTGACTTTGTAATTACAAGTCTATTGCAGCTTGTTAAATGTTCTTAATTATCCTTTATATAAAGAAAAAAAGAACAGGTCAATAATCTATAAGTTGATTATCAGACAATTAGACACTTTTTTGATGATTGATTACAATTATTTTAGTCATTTTCTCAACAAAAGCATCAAAAGTTTCTGTCTCCCGCTCAAATGTGAAAATCTGCAGCTTTTTCTTCGTCATATTTGACAGTGAACCGAGTCTCTGATGCTGTTATTGGATAGAACCAGTAGAAACACAGACAGGAAATGAAGGGAGAGAGAAGCGGAGTGACGGTCGGGGTCAGGTCGCCCCAAAAACAAGCAGCTTCAACGCGACGCCTCGGGGAACGAATGACGGCCTTTTCTTTCTGCTTTATTCAAAATGAAAGATGAAATTTTGAAAACAATCAGCAGATAAATGAATATTACAAATGTAAAAGCTGAAATCGGACGACGCAGTGAAAACAGGCGAAACCTGCTGCAGATTTAATGAATATTATTCATCAACCGCAGGTTCAAAAAATAAACTCTGCACCTGTTTGTGGTTTTTGTGTTACTTTTTTCTTTCCAGTGTGAAACTAAAAACACGTCACACTGACACCAAAGCACTGATCACAGATAACCTGTTTTAATTAACGGTGAGAATCAGAGGCGTGAAGCCGGTTTCCTCCGAATAAAAGAAAGCAGCGTGAAACCACCGAGTGGCAGCAGCTAAACTCTGGTTTGTTTTCTGATGTCACAAAGACGCGGCTCAGAGAAGCGCCGCTGCGTCGAGGTGGAGCTGAGCCGCAGACGCAGGTTTTAGTTTACGCTCTTCATCATCTCGCTGCAGGTGAGGGCTTCAACGTGGCCTCGGTCACTCGTCCTCCTCTTCCTCCTCCGCCGCTCTGCAGAGGAGTGAAAGACGAGGAGCGTTTGTTTACATTTCCCCAGACGGCGCTCGTCGTTAACACGGGAGTAATTGTCTAAATAACATTAATGTGAGAGCGTTAAGACGGAGGACGTGCGGCTCCACTCCCCTGATGTTAATCCACTCAACAAAATGACTTTCTGTCTGCGAGAGAACAAATACACCAGTTTCTTAAAGAGACAGTGAAAGTTACACAGAGGCGGTTTCACATCTTCTTCTCTTATTGATATAAATGAGGATGAAATTTTCTCTTTCAAATGTTTTTATTGTGAAGCAGAAGCACTCTTCGCACTGCAGGAGGCTGAACGGACAAATTGCTTTATTTTAACCATTAATAGATAAAGCCGACTCTCCGTCCTTTAACGCTGTCCGTGTCATCCGTCAGTGTTGCTGTTCATGAACTTAACAGGTTGAGCTGAATGTGATCACATGACCAGAAGTGATGAGTTAAGACCAGATGAGTCACTTTATTTATTGATCCCGGGGGGGGGTGAGTTACAGTTGCTCCCTCAGCAAAGACTAGAGAACAGGAAGTAGATTATAAAGATAAAATCTAAAAATATGAACTATGTAAGACATGAGTTAAATATAGGACTTGTCTGTAGTATGAACCTGCTGCTCCGTCTCCGTGTGTTTGCCTCAGTTGCTGGACAGTGACCAGGAGCTGTACAAGAACTTCCCTCTGGTCATATCGGAGCGCTGGCAGCAGGAAGTGGCGGAGACGGTGTACGAGGCCGTCAACTCGGACACGGACAAGAGCGAGGCTCGCAAGAGAGCCAAGAACAAGCAGCTGGGCCACGAGGAGGGTAAAGAACATATGATACTGATCACAGAAACGGGCGGGGGGGGAGTCCGGCGGCCGCTCTGACCCTCTCTCTCCTTGCAGACTACGCTCTGGGTAAAGACTGCATCATGCACGGATACATGCTGAAGCTGGGGAACCCCTTCCTGACTCAGTGGCAGCGCCGATACTTCTATCTCTTCCCCAACCGTGTGGAGTGGAGGGGGGAGGGCGAGTCGCGGGTGAGTTGACCTCGCAGCACCGTGTCCGAGTGTCAGGTTGACGCGTGTCTTTCTGTCTGTCTGTCTGTCTCTCTGTCCTGCTGCCGCTCATCTGTCTGTCTGTGTATGATCACTGTCTGTCTGTCTGTCTCATCCGTCCGTCCACACTGAAGGAGAAGTGGCTAAAACATTTTAAAAAGCAGAGAGACGGGGTGAGTGTTACCACCAGGTCCCTGCAGTGTCCTCAGAGCCCCTCCCCCGCTGAGGTTTAGAGTCCAGCCCCCCCCCCCCCCCCAGACTCAGTGTGTTCCAGTCTTGGGACCCCCCCCCCCCCTCAACCTGCTGCTGGTAGATGAAGCTGGAGTCGTGTCCAATCAGCTGGTTAAAGTGGGAGTTCTTCTTCTGCACCTGTATTAACCCTTTGAACCCTGTCTGACATGAAAATCACTCGTCTTCTTCTCCGCGTCATAACGTCCATGAAAATGATTTTTTATTTATTATTTTTTATTTAACTCTGTTCGTCTCTGATTCGCTGCTGCTTGACACAGACGCGTTGGCTTGTTCTGAGTTTTTGTCCTTGTTGTCTTCTGTGTCCGAACTGCACTGAATTGGACGCCAGGCGCGACTTGTCATGTTTGATATGTTAACGTTCTCCTTCTTGTCTTTCAGTTAACATCAATCCCATCAACATGGTTCACATATTTTCAGAGCTCAGAGTCATTTTATCTTGATCGCCAGGTAAACTGTAGAAACTCCTCCTTCATCATTTAAACTGATCTACCTGGATACTTTACGCTTGCACGTGTTTTAATGGCCGCCACTGCAGATGACATTGTGTTGCAGCTAAAGTGAAGTGTGGGAGTGAGACAGGGTTCAAAGGGTTAACAGCTGACACTTTACCGGACTTGTGTTTGTCACCTCCGCAGCTCTGCAGTGACTCTGGTTCTCTGGGCCGGAGGTCACCCTGGGGAGCAGTAGTCCTCCAGCTTCAGCCCTCATGCATCTTTATCTGTGTGTTTCTGCCTGTCACGCTTCACCTGTGCTCACTTGTGATTGGTCGATTCTGTTCACAGCAAAACCTGCTGACGATGGAGCAGATCGTGACGGTGGAGGAGACGCAGATTAAAGACAAGAAGTGCATCCTGCTGCGCATCAAAGGAGGGAAGCAGTTTGTGCTGCAGTGTGAGGTACAGACACAAAACACAAACAGCTGATCCATTTGTTGTTGTTTTTTAACATTATTTTATTCATTTGTCTCACAGCCAATCAAAGAGCTGCAGCTCAGACTGGCAACAGGAGTGAATCAACAGGCTTGGGTTGCATCATATGAATTATCAAAACCATATTATTACCATTAACTTTATCATGGACATTCTTGTTAACATTATTATCATCAAAGGGATGAAGAAAACAAAACACACGGAAAAATATAATGATAAAGATAAATAAATAAAATAAAATGAATATAAATAAATAAATAAAGGTCACTGTAACCTCGACCTTTGACCCCCAGCGTGTGAAGCGTCCGCTGACCCCTGTGTGTTCTTGTGTGTGCAGAGCGACCCGGAGTTCGTGCAGTGGAAGAAGGAGCTGACTGAGGCGTTCACAGAAGCTCAGAAGTTGCTGCGTCGCGCCCCCAAAGTCATCGGGAAGGGGCGGGCCGGAGTGGTGGAGCTCTCCAAACCCCCCCTCACACACCGCAATAGCAATGGCCTGTGAATACACACATTATATATATATAAATATATATACATATAAACACACAACACACACGTCTTGACACACACAGACACACACACACACACACACACACACACACACACACACACACTGCAACCCACCCCCTCCCATCCTCATCAGCCACAGGACATTTGCTCTGACACCTTCCCACCGCCGCCCACGACGCCTCGCGGTGTGTGTTCACACACTGATCCCACCAGCCTCTCACTGAAAACACACGCTCCACATGACGACCAATCAGAAAGCGCGATGTAGTTTCCTTTTTTTTTTCTGCCCGTCGACGAGACGAGACGAGACGAGGAGAGACACGTTCAGGACTCAGCATGTGAAGACCCTCTGCATGAATGTGACGAGGACTGACCCCGGTCCTCTCTAGTCCTCGTCTCTCTCTCTCTCCCACTGCCCCCCCCCCCCCCACCCCCCCCCCCCCCCACCCACCACCACCACCTTGCTCTGTCTGAATCAGGTGAACCAGGACCCACCTCAGCCTGACACCCCCCCCCCCCCACAGAGCTACAGATCCTGTTACTGTTGTCCAGCTGGGAGACGTCCCCCCTCCCCAGCCCCTCCCTCTCTGTCTGTGCAGATGAGGCGTTTGTGGAGCGTAGGAAAAACAACAATAACAAAAAAAAAAAAAAAAACAGCTGCTCGACTGGTTCGCCCCCCCCCCCCCCCCCTAACGCCCCTCCCTCTGTTACTGAAGTGCGTAAAGTGCCAACATCAACATTTACTTGAGTCACCTGAGGACCTGCTCTGGTGGCAGACACGCCCCTCCACCCCCCGGAGGGTGTTGGCGGTGGCGGTGGCGGCGGTCGTGGTGGTGGGGGGGGGGTATGGTGGTTTATCATTCCAAAACAGAAAAACCGGAAGTACAAGGACCCACAGACTCTCTCAGATTGGCTCTTGTACAGCCGGTTGCCATGGAGACTGAGATTTCATTGGCTGACAAAACAGCAGCCGGTTGCCACGGGAACCATGAAGACTGGTATACCTGGGAATTGGTAACCACGGACAACGGTGTAACTATTGTGTATGAAGGCTACACTTGCAGAGAAAAATGATGATGGGGGGGGGGGGGGTGTATATAAGAAACCCTTTCTCTGTGCATCTCCAGTGTTTTAGTGTTTGCATTATTGGCTGTCTGCCTGTCTGTGAATCTGTCCTGGCTTTAGACGAGGAGGGGGGCGGGGCTGGGGGGGGGGGGGGGGGGGGCAGGAGCATGACGGCCTTCAATCACTCGCAGCGCTGCTTTACCTCAGTTGGACTGTGTCAGTTTGAAAATGTGCTTTCACACACACACACACACACTCACTCACACACACACACACACACACTCGGCCCTGTAGGTTTACAGTTATTGTCAGTCAGCTGATTTGCAGAGAGGAAGATGATGAAGATGAAGACGAGCTGAAACTAATTAAAGGAAAAATCCACCCTCAAACACAAACAAACAAACTCTGATGCTCCAGGAGCTTCAGGTGTTTTTTTTTTTTTTTGTTGGCCTACATTTCCCAGCATGCCTCTGGACGGCCTCTAGAGAGCTTCAGCTGCATGTTGAAGCTGTTAATGAGCGAAGGGGAAAAAACAGCAGGAGAAGTTTTTCCAGGAGAAAAACTTCTGATGTTGAGCTGAACTATTGATCAATCTGATCAATAATTAGTTCCGTCAAATAGTGAATGTTTTGATTTCTCGCAGCCTGAGGAGATGAAACCTAAAAATACTTTGTTTACAATCGCTCTTGAAAAACGACTAAAACAATTAACGAACAATCAATGAATTATTGCAGCTCTGACGTTGAGCGTTGCATTCTGGGAGTCCTGCAGGAGGATCCAGTCTGCGCCAAGACCAAATCAAATGTGATCAGATCTAAACCCGAAAAGCTCTGATGTCACTTCCTGTCAGTGTGACGTCTTCTGAGGTTTCCTTCATTTCTTCTTCTCTGGATAAATGAGGTCTGTTCCTCCAGCGTCTCGCTGCCGCTCTTTGACTCTGAAAGTTGTGGCCTTGAAGCTCCGGTGTGTTCGTGTGCCGTCAGATTTCCCAGTTTCCTGCAGGAAAAAGAAAAACACATGAACAAACATCAGCAGCGTGAACGTGTTTCAGGGTGGAGTTTTCCTCAGTCTTTTTATGATCTTACGTCTTTTTTTTTTTTTTGTCTGAATGTGACACAGTTCAGATGAGGTGAAACTCTTTTTTTTTTAATTATAATTATTATTATTATTTGGGGTTTTTACGGTTTTGCCAGCGTCACCGCGACGGGCAGAAACGCGCACAAACGACGTGTTAACGAACACGCTGCAGCAGAGGAGGAGCGGGAAACAGGAACCAATTTACATTCATCAGTTTCAGGGTTTTTATTTCTCATGCAGTACAGTGTCCTTGTCTGTGATGTCCATGCATTTCCAGCTGTGATGTGACCTGCAGGAGGAAGACGATGATTCGGGTGCGTTGTGATCGTTTCGTTTTTTTCTTCGTAGCCTTTATGAGTCAGGGGGAGATATTATCATCTTATAGAGAAATGTTGTCACCTCTCAAGGTGTCTTTTATTTTTGTAAACCAAACTGGTTTTTATTGTTTTCATTGAAATTTATGTTGTTGCACCTTTTTAAGCCCAATGTGTTACTTAACGGTTGTTCGATGTGCCAAATAACTGTTGCTGATTGAGTGGGAACCAATGGGAAGCCACTTTCTCTGAACTTTGACCCTTCTCACTGCAGACTCGGCAACAGCCAAAATAAAAACAACAACACCAACACACACTCTCGAGTTCACACACACACACACACACACACACACACACACACACACACACACACACACACACACACAAACTTTGCGGTGGAAGTTTTGAAGGGGACAAAACTGTGACCAAACATTTTCTGGAGAAGAAGAGGTGTGTGTGTGTGTGTGTGTGAGAGGTTCTGGATTTCCGCCACTGTTGCCATGGAGACTCTCACACACACACACACACACACACACACATACACACCCCCTCCAGCTCTGCTCTCCACTTGTTCCTAAAAGTTTTCTCTCACACTGTATGTATGTGACGTGAGTGTGTGTGAGCATACGTGCGCTTCATTATCGCTTTGTATGTTCATCCAGTGGACTTCTCTTCTGTTTTGTTTTTCCTCACACAGATTCTCAAACACACGCTTCAACACAAGACAATTTAAAAAGGATGGCATATAGGAAAAAAATTCAAAAGTATATATAAATATATGTGTATATGAAATGACAAAATGCTCTAGGTTTATTTAAAAGATTTAATGTAGAAAACAAAATGAAATTGTTCGGGGGAGGTCGGGGGTTTTGATGTGAGTATAATTGTTTGTGGTGAAGACTTCAGCTCGAATCTTGCACATAAAGACTTTAGATATTGTACCTGCGAGTTCCAGATGATTATTTTTGTTTAAATACCGGACTCTTTGCTCTTTCATATTTATTGCGTGTGCGGGGAGCTCTCTCGCTCCGTCTCTCCTCCACGTGTCGGAGCTCTCAGCCGAGAGCTCGCTGTAGAAAATCCTCCGATTTCCACCCATCAGAAACTCTTTGTTCTGTTTTTCATATGCCACAGACAAACACAAATACTACTGGCTTTGGGTTGTTATTATTGCCATTAAGGTTATGATAATACTGATATATAATTGATAATATTATTCAATGATTAATAGTAAATTTATTTTATTTCAATGATTTTTTGGGGTTTTTTTTGTTGTTTTTGAGACAGGTAGGAAGCTGCGTGTTGGACTGCTTGTATAAACAGTTCATGAATAAAAATCCTTTTTCCGTGTTGCCTCGTGTCACAGTTGATTTGAGTGTTTATCTGGAATATGGACAAATATTTTAATCACCAGCCGATGTTTATTTTCAATCACCACAAAATGTGACTTTTGAAGTTGACCATGAAAGATTGACCTGACTCACTGACGTTAACAATTCAAATCAAACTGAATTTGCTGGAAAATCAAATTGTTCCTGCGTCTGAGAGAAAAGAGCAACAACATTCACGACGACGTTTATCCAGCTTCACCCTGATTGAATCGTGAAGTCGACTGTGTTTGTCTTGCGGCAGACAGACTCCATTAGTCTGGTTCGGGTTTATTGATGCTTCGTCTCAACTCTTTCAGATCCTCCTGATTCTCAGCTTTTGGACTCGTTGCTGTTTTTCTGGTTTAAACCGGCTGAAGAGACAAAACGTCAGACTTCAGATCACTGATCGTTTCCCTTTTCTGACTGTCAACTTTGTCTTCTCTCTTTTTTGACCTTAACCAACTATTTCTGATGATGATGCAGATGCAGTCTCGGTGATACAGGTATCATCAAGCCACACCCACTTCCCTATGTATTCAAGTACTTTTACACTCCCACACTGCGTGTAAAAATGTTCCAACTTCTGTCTGACGTTTCCAACATAAATGATTGGTCAGTAAACGCATCCTGTGCAGTTCAGGAGTAAAATAAAACCTCTATTATTTTTATTCTGAGCAGATTTCTCTTGTAGCCTCTGTCATGTGTTTCTCAGCGTTGACCTGCTGGTGGCGCTAGAGCAGAAGTGAGCGGATGACCGCAGTCAGAGGGATTTATCCTCTGGGGAACATGAATGTCAGAGTTCATGGTGATCCATCAGTCGCTGTTTAGAGACACGGCGTTGGACTGACCGACACGCAGCGAGCTCGGCTAATAAAAAACATAACAGCACATAATAAACATATATTTCTAGGAGAAGGTGCTGCTGGTTCCCCCCCCCCCCTCCCTCCTTCCCTCCTCCCCCCTCCCTCCTCCTCACCCGTCTCCCCCAGCTGCAGCTGTCAATCAAACTGGACAGCTGATGCGGTGCAGATCTACACATGTGCAGTGGTGTCTTCTGTCGGGAACAGGCGGCGTTCATTATCACCCCCCCGCCCCCTCACTCCCCCTCCTCACCCCCCACCCCCCTCCTCACCCTGCATCCCACATCATTAAAAAAAAAAACAGTTTTAGACTCTGTTATAAAAACCAGCTTCACCTGAGAGAGGGTCGTCGTGTCTCCTTGACTTCCCCCACTTCTCCCCCTCTGTCACTCAGAGTCACCCAGGTCTCAAAAAACGGGGTCGCCTCCCCCTCCCTCCCTCCCTCCCTCCTCCCCCCTGAGCCTGCAGATATTTATAGAGGAATCGTCTGTCAACCCTGTCCTGTTGCTTATCGGTGTGTGTGTGTGTCACTCTATTTCTGACTCTTGCTACATGCCCCGCTCAGTCTGTCTTGCCCACAGTGTGTGTGAGTGTGTGTTTGTGTGACGGCGGGACTCTCACAGGATTTGCCGTTAACCATCTGGATCTCTGAGACGTTTCTTTGTCATTATTTGAAGGTAAAGCCGCCGCGGTGTCTTCATGTGTGTGTGTTACTGTCCCGTGTGCACAGACAGTCCACAGATTATAATGACATTCTCCAGGTTTTATTTATAGATGATGTGGCTGAGAGACGGGCCTGACGGGGGCCTGTGTGCTACAATAACCAGGGGGTGATTGGACATTGGTTTCACACAGAATATAACACCAGCTGACGCCTCTGATTCACTGGGAGATTAGTTTTTAATGTTGATTGTTGGTTTTCATTGTGAAGTGAACAGAGAATCCTCCTGGGTCGTGAATATCTTCATTCACACGAGCTCTGTTGGTCGTTCAGGAACTGTAGTGTAACTAAAGGCTCAGGGTTTCACCTCAGGTGTGAAATTTCAATATAAACCTTTTGGATTCAGCTTCATGTGAAAACAAACTCCACAAATTTAAACTGAAAATAATTTGGGTGTCGTCGTCCCGTTTGGCAAAGTGCCTCATTCTCTAGAAACTAGTTGTGGAGTTGTTTACAGCGACTGACACAACCAGTCGCCTCATGTGCTGCTCACAGACCACATATGGGAACAAATACAATACATGTCAAATAATCAGATTACAACATCAAAATGTGTAAATAAAAACAATAATGTGAACCTCAAAACAAATAGTTTAAAGCCAACTAGAAGGTCGAATCAGGAGAAATATGGTCATATATTATTATTATTATTTTTAGAAGCCTTTCAGAAGAGGCGTTTGATTGGTTCTGAAAGACAGTATTTACAGTCCTCTAATTGGCTGGAATCAAAGGCATGGTTAAGAGTTTTTGCTACCTTGCAGAGCTCCCGAGCTGACAGACGGCTCTTTGTTATGTTACAGAAATCATTTGAAAAGTTTAGATCAGAATGAAAAATTTGATTCAAAGATTCAAAGTCCAAAGAGACAGTTTTACCTGGATTTAACACGACAGCATAAGAGTCAAAACAAATGTGATTGTTAATGATTGACTCCATGGTAAGGCATAAATTAAAAACAACAAAAGACCAAGAATAGATCCCTGGGGGACGCCACAGGTATTCAAGTTCTGTCACTTTGATTATACCGTCCATTTTGTAGTCAATTGATTAATTAATAACACAAAGCTCGCAGGTGAAGAAAGTGGAGGTTTAGTAGCTGAAGAGTCAGATATGTTTCTCAGGGGTTGGCGGCGACCAAATGACATAATGTAATTGTTTTCCCAGTAACATTATGTTGACAAACATAATTGTCGCCTTGGTTACGTTCACAGACAACAATGTTTTGAGTCTTTTATAAACAACTGGGAGGAGGTCGGGCTGGATGGCAGAGACAGGTTTGGACAACAAAAGCACTTTGTTTAAAGGAGCTATTTGTAAGTTTTGCTAATGCTATGTGGCTAATGTTAGCATTAGCAGCTGTTTACTTACCAGTCTAGAAGAAACGTTATAAGTTCAGCATCAAACTTTATTCCTTTATTCATCCAACAGCTGTCTCCAGAGGTGGAAACAAACGGCAATGTTAACTCTCTTATCATGTCTTTTCTCCTACTGAAGTTAGCATGCTACCCAGTTAGCCCACCTCGTCACTCTCTGCCAGAGACTCACTGTAGCATCGCAGTCTGTCCTGAAGACAGCGACGCTCAGAGAGGACGTATTATCACCTCTTGTATTATAAAGACAAAGATGGCCGAAGCTACGTTCAGCAGCAGAGAAAACTTACAAATAGCCCCTTTAAGGTTCAGGAAAGATCCTGGTTTCAGTTACATAATAATAAAAAACACTGTGATGTCTTTTTCCAGACCACGACCTTCAAAGTCCACTTTTCTGTTGCCCTGTGTTTGGTCTCCAGCAGCTCCTGAGGGAAAGATCTGGCTCTTGAGCTGCTAAATGCTCCACTATGTTCACCAGCTGCTCTCTGACTGAGTTGTGGGCTGTGAAACCAAAACTGATAGACGGATGCTAAAACGTTATGAGTTTGTCACTAGATGTGTTTCCATCCACCAGTTTTTTTCTTTCCTTTTTTAGTTTGTACAAAAACCTGAGTGGGAACCTCGGAATTACAAAAAAGAATCACACTTTTTATAATGCTTGTCTGAAGTGGAAAAGTTGGTGTGTCGATAAAAGAAAAATGTGACAAAGTTCAATAGAAACAGACGAAGTGAATAAATGACGTACATGAATCATATGACTAAAACTTTGACTGGAGTTATGTTAATGAAGACTTTCTTCTTCTGTGGTTTAATGGCAGCCACTGGAGAATCAGCTCCACCTGCTGTTTACCTCCATCAACCAGTCAACTCATATTCACACAGCAGCAAAGGAGGGACATTAACATTAATTTGCATTTTCTTTTGCAGATTTTCTCAAAACTCTGTTAAAGTTTGTGCGACATTTAGATGGAAACTTAAAACATTTGCTCTATTGTGAATATAGAATATTGATTAGAGCTGCTTTTAGCCTTATTTCAGCTCTTCCTGCCTCTTTGGTTTTTGTCAGGCATCAGTGTGATGTTGTGTCGACAGGTAAGAAACTCACAAAACTATAACTGACGACAGCAAAATGAAAAACAAAGACGGTGCGAATATGAGACTCGATGAAGTGACAGCGGAGACTCTCGACCTTTCAACAGGAGGACGAGGAGACAGTTTCTTAAAAGATAATGACGCCTCAATAGAAGCAGAGTGGCAGTGAAGACGTCTCAGTAATGGAAACCCGTATCACCGTAACGACGTGTGCGTTAGTGCGATAACTCGGCTTCTCTCCGACTGACTCCAGCTGATGAAATGGGATGTTTTTTTTACAGCCTCCCAGCTCAGACGCCTCCTTCACTTTCACCTCTCTCTCTCTCTCCATTGTCAGGTTGTGTGTCTCTCTCCCTCTCTCTCTGCGCACACACACCGCCACTCTGAGACCACCTCTGGCTGACATCCGTGTGACCCCCCCCCCCCAGTTCCCCCCCACCACCACCACCACCACCACATCCCTGAACCACCCTCCACCCCAACCCCCGCCTGTGCAACCATGGCGCTGTCTTCACGGTTAAAACTGTGGGAGCAGAAGGGAGGTGCAGAGTTGCTGCATGCTGCGTTCATGAAACATATAAAATCTTGACTGCATGTGTGTGTGTGTGTGTGTGTGTGTGTGTGTGTGTGTGTGTGATTGATCACATGGTGAATGAACCCTGTGCTCTAACCCTGAGTCATCACAACACACAACATGTCACTGCCTGCTGTGACTGGTGTGTTAGTCACTCTGCAGCGTCACACTGTCACTGAGATTTGTGGTGTAAAGCTGCTATAAGCCGATACTTATATTGATATCAATACTTTCATATGATCAATAAGTCTTCCCTTCAGAATCTGATTCTAAACAACCATGAGAGATAATACCACACCAGGGAAATACTGTTCTTTTACTGCACTACGTTTCCCTGACAGGTTATACTTGTGAACAGTGCAGGAAGAAGTATTCAGATCCTTCACTTAAGTAAAAGTACTACTACAACAATGTAAAAAATACTGCACTCAAAATCCGACTGAAGTAAAAGTATTGTGAGCAAAATGAACTTAAAGCACAAAAGTAGAAGTGAACTTTCTCCTGTGACTGATCTCTGATCAGATCATTGATCCTGAGTCGTCGATGCTTCAGCAGCATTTTTCTGTTGTAGCTGCTTTACTTTTACATACAATTAGTTTAGTCCACCGGTTTCCAACCTACGGGTCGGGACCTTCTGAAGGGTCACCAGATAAATCGGAGGGGTCGTCAGATGATTCATGCGAGAGGAAAGAAGAAGAAACAAAGTTCTGGGCTTTTCTCTCCTCTTTGTTTTAGTGAAATACTGGATCATTTTATCACTTTGCATAAATTCATGTGAGAAGCTTAAAGGGAAAAAGTCTCTTTAGTAGAAATGAAAACCAGTTTCTCCTTTTTAGGGATCATTCTGGTAATCAACCAGCAACCACTGCTTAAATTGTGGTTTATAATCTTATCATATGTGTTTTTATGTAATATGTCACGTAACTAGTAATTACACCTGTCAAACAAATGTAGCGGAGTGATAAATACTATATTTCCATCTTAAATGTAGTGCAGTAGAAGTATAAAGTAAAACAAAATGGAAATACTAATGTAAACTACCTCAAAATATTCATTTATTTAATTTAAAATATTTATTTAAATCTGTCGTCTGTCGTCAGATGATTCAGGAGGAAAGAAGAAGCAATAAAGTTTAGATTTACAAATGTATAGTAATTTTTTTCAACTATTGTTGGACAAGTTGACTTTTAGGGACATGAGGCGGAGACACAACTAAACAGTTATTTTCAAATGTTTTTTTAATGTAGAATGTAAAATCTAAGTTACTGCTAACATATTTAGAGCTACAACAGTCGATTTGTTGATTGACAGAAAATTAATCGACAACTCTTTTGATAGATTGATCAGTTGTTCATTATACAAGCAAAACTACAAAAAGGAGTTGGTGCTTTTCTTCATCTTGTGTGTCAGTAAATGTGTCAGCGAACAGTTGCCTGTTAAATATTCACACTTTTTTTAAGTTAAAGCACGACTTTGTAACTTATGTGACAATTATATGATAATGATAAATGTTAAAATGCAGCGTAACAGGAAAAGAGACTGTGTTATTTTGTCTCTGAACAGTTACTGTACTGAATCTGAACGCTGACACTTCTCCCACCGCTGTTTTCTGGACCAATTTACAACATTAAAACTTTCCACTAAAATCTGCTCTGTTGAACTTCAGATCAGCTAAGGTTCACGGCGTGGTGTACTTTACCGCAGGTTTTCACCATCGCCGTCACATTTCCTCTGGTTACTCATCCAGCGCGCAGCCTGATAAAAGCCTTTTCAAGCACACTTGTGTGGATCCTGGTTTAAATTTGGCATCAGGACTAGACTTTTATGAACCGTGTGAGGAGGAAAATGATATTTGGTGATGAATTAACACTGGTGGCTGCTGCTGAAACAAACTCAACACGATCCATTAATTGAGTTCAGTTCGCTCTCGTCGACGTTAAGACGGCGTCACTCTCACACAACCAAAAGAGTTATAATTAGGCATTACTCAGCTATTTCCTCTCAAAGTTTTCTCATGATTACATTTTGTAGCTCGTCAAAGAATGTGAAACAGCTGTCCTACTGACCTTTATGATATTCCCTATTGTGTCAGCAGGTGATACCTATTAGCTAAATGTCAAGCCTCTGGCCACCTCTCTGCTCGGCACATCCAGTCCCCTCATGATGCTCGTCACAGCCGCTGACTCACATTTCCTCATGAAGCTGGAAACACAAACACACACACACACAGTGGAAAACTAAAAATGATCCTTAAATACGGTTGAAGACGACGAGCTTTGACACCGTCCTCTAGAAGATAACAATAACTGATGATATCCGTGTTTCTGGCAGAGCAGTGCAGACACTCAGTGATCTTAAAAGTCAGTTATCGTGGCCAGATCACAGTTTGTAATCAGCCTTTTTCCTGATTGCTCTCAGCTTGACAAGCAAATGCAGTGAATGTGCAGAATCCACTCAAAAGAGTTCGTCATGAGCCTGAAACACGTGCTGATGCTTCCCTGTTGTTTTAAAGGGGTAGTTCGGATTATTTGATGTTGTGTTATGTGCAGTGCTCATGAATAGTTTGTACATTATTACATTACAGTAGAATCTGTTCAGCGCGCTCCCAGTTAGGAAAGCCGGCAGCACCCCATGTCAAAAAACCCGAACTATCCCTTTAAGGAGTCTTAGCTCTTGGCTTATTTGAGTCTCCAAGTGGTTGCTATGGTCTGTGGGATTTATCTGGTTAAATAACGGCATAATAAAACAATATTAAATAGCATGGAGTCTAATGCTGTGTCTCAAATCCTATTCTTAAGTCAGTACACTTATATAGTACACTGTGTATAAAGTGTACTCACTGACGTAGTGCGTGAATTTCAACAGGGTAGCGTGGTAGCGTGCAGGTCCCAAATCAAAAACTGACGTTGTGACCTCACCGGAAGTGACGATCTCAACCGCGATTGTCACCCACCTGCCGGTTATTTTGCTAACTTCACTTCAAAATACACGTTTTAGCTTCCCGTGTGTGCCTTCGGTGTCGTGCGACTTATAAATTTCGCCGCCGTTTGCGCTAACGATGTGACGTCCTTCTCTCTCAAGTTTGAAAATACTTTGGCGCTCCCTCCTTCTGCTCCGTAGCCAAGATGGCGACCGTTGAGGGTGAGGAGTGTCCGTCGTTTTACGCACGATTGTTTTTGACCGTTGTGAGTGCATCCGGGTACTTACACTTCTTCAACTGCATGTTGCCATATCAGCATTTACGCTCTCAAAATAATAAGTGTGAGTATGTTAGTACGGAAATTGAGACACAGCATTAGTCTTGTTAATGGAATTTGTGAGTATCACAAATGAATTAGAAGAAGTCGGAGACAAATATCTCAAAACCTGGACAGATAAGACCTAATTTATAATCTGTTTATATTAATCTGAATTCAACCCAAGTAGCCTGATCGTAATGCAATGTGGGTCTGTCCATTTTCACTGCCTCACTTCAGTGATCATTATAAAGGCAATAATTAAGTGTTTTGTTTGAATTAAAGGGATAAGAGCTAAAATATGCTACAGAGGTAAATGCTAAAATATGTGTTTTGTAATTCTGGTTAAGTTTTAATGTGATGTGAGTGTGTGTGGAGGCAAATGATGATTTTAATGAAGTTTGGGTCTCAGCATGCAGCATGGACCAAATGTACTGTACTCTATATTCACATCCTGTTTCTGTCCAATTCTCCCTGCTTTCATCAATCCATCAAACCACAGATAAAGGAGGAGAACAACAAGGAGGTGACGGCGGCCGTACCTCCACCGCCTCTGTCGGCGCTGCCAGGCGGCTTCCTCAAACAGCTGGTCAGAGATTCAGAGAAGGAGACCAAACACAAAGAGCCGGACGTCAAGGAGGAGAAAGCAGTGAGTGGTTTGTTAAAGTTCACACCCCTCTCCAAGGGAAATATGCTAATTTTGCTTTTCTTGCCTAGAGACAGTTAGCTTAGCATCACATAAAGAATGCAAACAGCAGGAAACGGCTAGCTTAGCTCTGTCCGAAGAAATTTTCACTAATTTTCAAATTTTATCTTGTACTGTTCACAGAGTCAGGTGAAAAACAAACATTAGTGAAACACAAAAGTATTATTTCTTGTTGAGCATTAGCTGTGAAAGAAGCTACATTACCTAAGTTAGCCTGTTGGAGAAGCTAACATTCTGTTAGCCCTATAAAACCATGTGAAACAGAAAACATAACCCTGTGTTGTTAGTGTCAGTGTCTAAACTCATACCAGCGTCTAAATCTATACATCAAATACAGGAATTAAAAAACATATGTTGAGTATCTTTTAACTCCTTCCTGCTCATACATCAAGCTAATCTTTAACAGCATATTAGCTAACTGATATTTAGCGCTAATTTCTCTTTATTTCCTATACCTTGTTAATGTTAAAATGCTAACATGAGTTAAAATATGAAGTTAACGTTCTATCTGTCCAGTCGCACCCAATAATTTCACTCTTGATGTGTCTCTCTTGGTTTTTTATTTAACTTAAAGCATATTGTTTTATACAGAGATACTGTTAGAGACAATTAAGTGTAAAAGTAGAAGGTTATTTTCTTTTACTGTGGCACAGAAGGAGGAGATACACCTCGCCTACGGTCGTCCGACTCTCTTACCATTGGCTCCCAGGCCTGAAGGCCCCTGCAGGTGGCCCCTTCCCCTGTTCGTTGGCTGTGTGCAGTGACTCCCTTAAATTTACAGGAACCCCTCCGTTAAACTGCAACTTTTAGTTTTTACACTCCAGCGTTTGTACGAACTAAACAGAGCTAGCTGTTTCCCTCTGTTTCCAGTCTTTATGCTAAGCTAAGCTAACCAGCTGTTGGTTGTAACTTCATATTCACAGTACAGACATCAGAGTGGGATTTTCTCATCAAACTATTTCTTTAAAGGATGATAAGTAAGTCTTGATTCTTGCCCCCGCAGCCAAGCAAACTGAGTGATAACCTTGTACAACAGTTCCTCGTCCCGGATCAGACTCCCCCGATCCTGGAGGCCGAGATGTCCCTCCGGGCCGAGCAGCTGATCAGCGACAGCAGGCAAGGACGCAACTCGGCCCAGTCTGACGGCAGGTCCTCGTCTCAGATGCACATAGTCTCTCCTGAGCCTGGCGGTAAAATGGAAACCAGACAGGGTGTGACACCAGAGCTGCCAAAGCAGCAACAGGACATGACGTCGGAGAAGAAGAGCAAGAAGACGCCACAGGCCGAGCAGAAGGAGGAGAGAATAGAGGAGGTGAAGCAGGTGGAGAAGAAGAAGAAGGAGGAGAAGAAGAAAAAGGAGGAGGAGGGGATGGAGGAGAGGCAGGAGCCAGAGGGAAGGCAAGAAGACACAGCTATAACAGAGCATAACAGGAGAGAGGTATGTATGTTAATGCCATCATTTGTGCAACTCTCGAATAATTATAGATGATTTAGCTGTTTAATTATAATCAATGAATAAATGAAAATACATTTAGAAAATTGTAAACAAATGAGTTAAGTTGTTGGGGACTATTTTCAGCGGTGGATGAATCCATATATGGTGCTGTGGTGCTGTAGCAGGACGGTGTGTGTGTGGGACTGAGTCAAAATAAACTACAGTGTGTGTTCATGATAATGAAGGAACATGTCACCCCGTGTAACAGTGTGACTCACTGATGTGTTTTAATAGTTGGAACAGATGGAAACAATGGAGCTCTAGAGGAGTCAGATATATCAGACTGTTATACACACAGTAACCTGTTAGTAGGACACGTTCATTTCTTATTTATTATAGGATTGCTTCAAGTTAAAGACAAGTAATCAATGTGCTGCGTCAAAGATAAATCTGTCCAATTAAATGCAACCAACAGAGAAGCAGGGGGAGCTCTGGTTGGTCGGGTGTTAAAAAATATTTTTGCAATGCATTATTTTAATTTAATCATAATTAATTAATCAATTTATTATTTATCCAATTTATTTAAAGTTTAATATTGAAAAAATATAATTACTGCAGTGTCTCACTCCAGACTCTGTCGTGTATAAACCAGTGCTTTATTACAGCTGAGTCATCTTCCCTCCTCTGTTGTGTCCTTGTCTCTCAGGTGAGGGACGTGTGGTATGAAGCTGGAACTGTGTGGTGTGTCCAGAAGGACGGTTTCACCCTCGGTGAGATATGAAAACAACTGTATCCTACACAAACACACACACACACACACACACACACGCACACACACACACACAAACACACACGCCATTGTAAAGCATGTGAATGTCAGTCAAACATAAATCATGATTAAACATTTCAGATTACAAAATTCTGTGTGGAGGCATCACAGAAAACAGCCTGAAACACATTTAAAAACAATCAAAACATGAATACAACACACTCATTACTGCTACAGAAAGCAACACGTTCAAAACAAAAAAAAACTCAAACCCACAATGTTTAATCTGCCTAATTAGAAAATAAGAAAATTGGTCACGTTGGTGAAAAGTTTGTCAACAAACAGCTGGTCAACACTTTTTAAGATTCACTTCTGCCTCACAACATTACAACAGAAGTAAAGCTATATTTTCATGTTCACAGACTTTAAAGATTTTTTATTTTTGAGTAAAATAAAGATGTGATTCCTTTCATAATTGATTTTTTACCAATTATTTTCTTGATTAATAACAGTTATAACAGCCCAGAGTGTGAGAAAGTTCAAAAATAAAATGTTTGGCTCCTTAAACAATTAATTAATCATTAAAATAGTCGCTGATTAATTTTTCTGTCAGTCATTTTTAATTAATTAATTGACTGATTGTTACATTACTATCCATGCTGGTGTGAACATGTGAACAGTCTCTGTAATTTGGCTGTAATGTGTGTGTGTGGATCAGTGATGGAGTCCAGTAATCCACACACAATCTCTAGTAATCTTCTAGTCTGTTATATTACCTTCATATCATGTTACTAATCAGCTGCTTGGCTCCGCTCTGTATCCATCTGTTCATTTCATCCATCCATCCATCCATCCATCCCCTTACTGCACTGCTCTAATCCCATCAGACCTTCATATTCCCACATGGCCCCTGTCTCCTGGCCCCTGACTCTTTAATTTGCAGGGATCAGAGAATTATGATTAAAATGAAGCTCGCTCACAGAGACGTGTATGAACACACAGCCACAGACAGTGTGACTCATATCCAGCTCTGAGGGTTAATGACAGGTGTTGTGGTTGTTGACATCGAGTGATGTGTCGATGAGGGAGTTTGATGATCGTTCTCTCATTCCAGCTACTCAGCTGAAGCCAGACGAAGGCACACCTGAACTCCCAGAAGGCCGAGTGAGGGTCCGCCTCCAGACAGATGGGTCGCTGCATGACGTCACAGAGTATGAAATTGAGAAGGTAGCTACTCCAGCAATGTCATGCTGCATGTCCATAAAGCCGGGAGTCTGTCACAAGACACAGATTAAAAGATGGCCAGGTGGTTGTTGGCTGAGTGTCAGCAATAAGACACATTTCTTGAATCATTGAATCAATATCAGATTTATGCTAGGCTTTTCCGCCACTGATGAATGCAGAAAAAAAGGTGAAGTATTTTTACTTTTGTCTTTGCCGTTAAGTCCAACATTTTTCTTTAAGGCTCCTCCAGTGTAAAGGTCTGTGTCCATGTGTAGTGTGATTATAGATCAGCTCTAGCTTCTATATTAATACTGTGAAAGTATCAAAGCCTCAGTCCACAGAGAAATGCACACAGCCTGTATTCAGAAACTGAGCCTTAAAACCAGCCGTCAGGACTTCTGGAACTTTGTGATGTCACAACAAAGCAGTCACCAAGCCCCGCCCACCTGGACCCACCATCCAAACCTTGCAGGATTTGGTTTCTCTGAGTGTTTTTACCTGAAATCTGGATCAGTCAGAAAACAGTCAGCCAATCAGAAGACAGGCTCAAAGCCTCCTCTCTTCTGATTGGCTGACTGACCTGTTGTAACTAGAGCTCCAGAGAGAAGCCTGAGAGAGGAGATGTAAAACTACACTGAGATGGTTTTTGGTTCTTAAAACCACAAATATATCTTCTTATGGATCAGCACTTCAAAATAAAAGACAGGAGAAAACTAAAATATTGGACCTTTAAAAGTTCCAAAAAAAGTGGATCCTACATTTCCCATAATGCAACCAACAGCATCCTTTCATTAAACAATTCCTTGTAAATCCAACTCCACACACTCAGTTTGCTGCTGCATTTGCGTTAAAGACATTAGACAAATGTTTTCACACACGTTTCCAATCACAAGTAAACTGACCCTTATGTGTAAAATACGTGGAATGGCCCTTTAACCTCTCCATGGATTCACGGCGCCTCTCCTCCTCCCTCCACAGTGTAACCCCTCGGAGCTGGAGCTGTGTGAGGATCTGAGCGACCTGCAGAGTGTGAATGAATGTGGAGTTCTGCACACGCTGACCAGTCGAGCTAAAGCCAGCATGCCGCTCACACACGCAGGACCCAACCTGGTCAACTTCTGGCCTCCGGTACAGGCCCACAGCAAGGTGACAACAAACCGCGGCACTTTCATAGTCCATTATTAATCTGCTGATTAGTTTTTGGATTAATTAGTTAATTAATTTGTCTACAAAATGTCAGAAAATAGTGAAAAATGTCCATCAGCATTTTCCAGAACCTGTAGTGACATGTAAGAATCTCTTATTAGGTCCAACCAAAAGTCCAAAACACGAAAGTATTCAGTTGAACTTTTTGACTCAATTGATTATTTGAGGATCAAAACATCTGCCAAATAATTATCTATTTATCAACTAACTTTGATTCCAGACGCCAAAGTCCCGGCGAGGAGAGTCCATGTGGGACGCTCCCCCTGCTCTGGCCGCCCTGGTCAAACGGGTGTACGTGTCCATGGTCGGCACCAGGAGAGACCACAGCGTGTGTGCGGTGGGACGCAGCGGGACAGGGAAGACCACCGCCTGCCAAGCCTTCACACACGCTCTCCTCAAACAAGCTGGTACAACGGGAGAGAACGTCAGCGGTGAGCGCAGCAGCCGGCGGGAGGACGACTCACGTCCAAACTCTGCAGGCGGTTTATTAATGTTCCTTTTTCCTTCCACCAGTGGAGCGTGTGCAGGCCATGTTCACCGTCCTGAAGTCTTTCGGCTGCGTCAGCTCCCAGCACAGCGACGCCTCATCTCGATTTGCCACCGTCTTCTCGTTGGACTTTAACCACGCCGGACAGGCTGCCGCCGGACACCTGCAGGCACGCAAAACACACACACACATTTAACAGAGTCAAAGGTGTTTTCATACAAAGTTAATCACGTCTCTCTCCTCTTCCCCTCCACACTCTCTCCTCTCCTTCAGACCATGATGCTGGACAAATGGAGAGTGTGTCAGAAACCCCCCGGAGAGAGTAACTTCCTGGTCTTCTCACAGATGCTGGCCGGACTCAGCACAGAGATGAGGTAATCTCCAGAGGTGGAAGTAGTAGATTTACTCAGCTACTGCACTTAAGTCATATTTTAAGGCAGTTTATATAATTTACTCCACTGCATTTATCTGACAGGTATAGTTACTGCTTACTCAAGATATTACAGAAAAAACTACAGGAAGTACTTTTACTGTGACACTGTAAGTACAGGAAGTACTTTTTGTGATACTGTAACTACAGGAAGAAATTTTACTGTGATACTTTGACTACATGAAGTACTTTTACCGTAATACGTATATTTTACTGATACTATATTTTACTTCTGTAAATGTACTTATGAAAGGTTTTTAAATGCAGGATGTTTTCCTTGTGCATTAATGGAGTATTTCTATATTGTTGTATTGATACTTTTACTTGCTCCATCACTGATAATCTAATAATTTGAAACCACTAATTGAATTCTGTTGTTGATTCTTCATTAGGACAGAACTGCAGCTGCACCAGCTCCCTGAAGCCAACTCGTTTGGCATTGTTCATCCCACCAAGGTACAGTGAGTGTAACAGGTGTGAGTGTAACGTGTGTGTGTGTGTGTGTGTGTGTGTGTGTGTGTGTGTGTGTGTGTGTGTGTGTGTGTGTGTGTGTGTGTGTGTGTGTGTGTGTGGGGTGCAGGGGCAGACTGACTGACTGCAACCAGTTAGCGTAGCTAGCATCACAGAATCAGATTCACAATCTGGTTTGTTGCCAAGTAGATTTTTCACATACGAGGAATTTGCTTTTGGTGTTTTTGTGCAAAAACATAAACACAGTAAGAAGGAAAAATATAAAGAAAGATAAAGCAAAGCAAGTACTGCAGGTCAGGTCATTTAAATATGAATAGAAAAATTAAATTTACAATAAAAATGTGAAGAAATAACAAAGTGCCGAGCAGCTGTGACCTCTGTCCTGCCTTGACAGATGTTTCGATGTTATTAAATCTTTGAAGACAGCGAGAGAAAGGCCATGTGCCTGATTATTATGCAGAATTAGAAAATAATAATTCCAGGCACAGGTCACAAGAAGCACAGAGGACTGAAGGTCACACGTTCTGACACGGGCCTTGAGAAACCGTGACTCTGCTGTAGTTGTATTCATGTGGAAAGAAAAGAGAGAGCAGTGTGAAAACAGATGGAAAGCATTCAGTTCTGTTTATGCATTTGAAGCTGTCATCACTGTATTCTCAGGTTGGCAGAAGTGTTTCAAATCAGTGTGTCTCATGTAAATCTTTTTACATTTCTGTGAAGAATCTCTGAGAACAAAGACGGTGAATCCTGCAGAGCGCACTGCCGTGACTTGTTACAGGCCGACAAATGAGGTGTTGAGGACGTGATGTCTTTATAATGTTCCAGTCACCACGGCGCTCATGTTAGGGTGAAGTACCGAGGGAATAAAAATAGAAAAAGGGGGTTTTGAAGAGGCGAAATCACGCAGTGAAGAGACCCATCCTGAAGAGACTCAGGCTGTGACGGGAGATGAGATTGTGACTCATCTGTTCTTCCGCCTTATTAAAGTGGCTGATTTTCACAGACAGAAGAGACAGACCCTCCCTCCCTCTGTCTGTGCTCAGGTCGAGGAGAAGCAGCGTGCGTCCGTTGCCTTCACCAAGCTGCTGACTGCCATGGAAACGCTGGGGTTCTCAGCCGGCGAGCAGAAGGCGATATGGCACGTTCTGGCTGGTATTTACCATCTGGGAGCTGCCGGGGCCTGCAGAGGTAACACTGACTCATCATCATCATCATCATCATCATCGTCACTCACACAGTGTTAGTAAGCCCTGTAGACACACACATACACTCGTCGGTGTTTCTGGATTTGTGAGGACATTAATTGACATTTTAAATCAGACTTTGTCCATCACAACTAAACGAGTAAACCGAACCCTCACCATGTCTCACCCATCAAACACACACAGAAATGTCCTCTCTACATAAACACACACACTATGAACAGCCAGAAAACTAAACAGAAAAACCTGCATCTCTTATTAACGACAAATGTTAATATCACACCACAAACAACTGTATTTCTATTAAGATTTAAACTTCATATTAATATAATTTCAGTCTGATTTATTTGCATGAGTTGTTTTAATAACGATATTTTTACTCTGATAGCACATTATGAAATCAGCTGTGCTTCTCCTGCTGAGTTAGGTAATCTGCCTAAAAAGATAAAATGGATAAAATAAAGAATTCACTTTTCCATTATTGTTATTTTATCACATCATCATTATCAATATTGTTATTATAATCGACTGTTTTACTCTTTGTGAATCTTGAAGGTTTTCCTTGTTGACTGCACGATCCTGTCCTTTAACTCCTCTGACAACCTGGTTTAAGTCTGATATTTCATTATATTTCATGTTATAGAGAAAATCTTGAGATTTAAACCAAGATTTAAATGTTATATTTAAATCTAAATATGTGATATTTATTAACTAAATAAGCAACAAAGTTAACATTCAGAAAAAAAAAAAGGGAAGCATCTGTTTAGAATTCAACACACGTTTTGTTTTGTTTTGTTTTGCTATATTTGTGGGGACCTGTCATTGCCATAAAGCATTCCCTAGCCTCTTATCCTGACCGTAACCATGGAGACTGAATGCCTAAATCCCCAACCCTAAAACCAAGTCTTAAGCATTCAAACTTTTAGGGGTTCACCATGGTCCACACACACACACACACACACACATACACAGAAGCGTGTGTGTGATTGATCCTGATTGGTGCACAGAAATACTCTACATCACCTTGTTTAATCTGGGCTCCGCCCTCTTCACACTCACACAAACACACACTCGCAGAAACCTCTCATGTGAAACCAAAACCTTCCCAGCATCAGCAGAAAATGATCTGTTTACGTTGGACTCTGCTGCCTGGAGAGCAAGATGCTGATGTTTAAATCCTTTCACTGCTGACACAAACAACTCGCTGCGAGGGCTTCACACCGAAGAGCATCAGCAGTTTAGTCACAACGTTAGACACAAATATAATCCACCGCACGAGGTGATTCTTTTGACTTTTTTCCAACCACTGGAGGGACACAGTTTCCCCCCCCGAACCGGCCTTCACCGATGACTCTGTGCTCCCCCCTCCTTTGTGCAGTGGGCAGGAGGCAGTTTGTGAATTTCGACAGCGCCCAGGTGTCCAGCAGCGTGCTGGGCTGCGAGGGAGAGGAGCTGCACACCGCCGTGTTCAAACACCACCTCCGCCAGCTGCTGCAGAAAGCCACCGGAGGCAGCAGAGAGAGGAACCCTGCTGCCCAGTCAGAGGAGGGTGAGACACACACACACACACACACACACACACACACACACACACACACTCTCACTCACTAAAGGTGTTGCTGCTGGGAGGGAAAAGCAGGAATAACCAGGTAGGCCTGAGGTTGAGGGAATCCTTCAGAGACCAGAAGCGACTCAAGTCCACAGCCACACTGAGAAGCTGTGATCATCACATACCATGAAGCTCAGGTGTTGGATGTCTAAAGGTCTGTGTCCATGTGAAGTGTGATTATAGATCAGCTCTAGCTTCTATATTAATACTGTGAAAGTATCAAAGCCTCAGTCCACAGAGAAATGCACACAGCCTGTATTCAGAAACTGAGCCTTAAAACCAGCCGTCAGGACTTCTGGAACTTTGTGATGTCACAACAAAGCAGTCACCAAGCCCCGCCCACCTGGACCCACCATCCAAACCTTTACAGGATTTGGTTTCTCTGAGTGTTTTTGTGATCTCTGCAGGTCCCAGGTTGACGGCTGCTCAGTGTGTCGATGGAATGGCTGCAGGACTCTATGAGGAACTCTTCGGCGCCATAGTCTCACTCATCAACAGGTAGACGGAGGCATCTCAGACTGTTTACACGCGTCAGATACACACACATATATCACACATATATACACAGTATACATGTTTTGCCGGCAGGGCTCTGAGCGGTCAACAGCTGACGTTAGCCTCGGTGATGGTGGTGGACACGCCGGGCCTCAGGAACCCGAGACACTCGGCAGAGGAGCGAGCGGCCGGCTGGTCCGAGCTCTGCCACAACTACCTGCAGGAGAGGCTGCTGGAGCACTACCACACACACACATTCACACACACACTGGAGAGATACACACAGGTAACGACGCATGAAACCAGCTGATTTAAAGTTTGAATATTTCTTATGTCGCCGTTGGAGCTTCAAACCATGAAGGAAGGAACTTCTCACTTTGATAATTCAACACCGCGGCTCTACATGTGTGTTGTCTGTTACAGGAGAAGGTCCCAGTGGAGTTTGAGTGTCCAGAGAGCAGCCCGGCTGAGGTGGTGTCCGCCATCGACCAGCCGCCTCCACAGGTACACAGCTGACACTCGCTACACAGAAAACACAACACACACACACACACACACACACACATCTGGGGAAGAGAATTAGAGTCACGTGATCTTAGCAGGATTTTGAGATTCGTGACTTTACTCTACAAACAGTCAATGTCTATAATCTTTCTTTATCCAGATCGAGGGTCAGTGGATCGAGGGGGTTTTTATAAAGAACTTCAAGACTGTAAAGCGCTTTGAGGCAGATTTGTGATTAGAGATGTTGGACTTTATAGTTAAAACTGACTTGATGCATCTCTCAGATTTATTAAAGGGGCATTTCACTCGTTTTATTTGGTAGATGAAGCTGATAAAATAACCCCGATGATATCAGATTTTTCCACAGAGAGCTGGATGTTTGTGGAGTTTGAAAGACGTGAATCAGGATTATTGTGCATTTTGTTTCAGTTGCAGTTTGTGTAAGTTGAAGATCCAGTGTTTTTGGAGCTAAATTGCTTCAGCGCCTCTTTAATGAGCCATAAAGGCAAAAGGCTAAATCCTGCAATTACTGCAGGTCATACCAGGCAAGAGAATAACTTCCACTTGGGGTTGGGGAGGGGGGGGGGGGTGATGTCCCCTTCACTTTTCAAAACCCTATTTTTGTCCCGACCCTCCACTCTTAGGGCTCTATTTTAATGGTCCAAAGCTCACGGCCTGAAGCGCGTGGCCCCTAAGTACATTTAGGGCGTGTCCATTTCACTTTTGCTATTTTAACGGGGGGGGGGGGGGCAGACGCTGCTCCAGGCACATGCTTCAAAAGGGTCGAACTTAGTCTGTTAATTAATCATATGGGAGTTTTCAGGGTAACATCCAATAAACCAATCACAGAGCCAGCTCCCATTCCCCTTTAAAAAGCTTTTACATTTACACCTTGGTGGATCTCTTTTATAATAGCACAGTGTTTCATGCTATTTAAATATTGTGTCTGACCAGTGAGACAGGTCCTGACCAGTGAGACAGGTCCTGACCAGTGAGACAGGTCCTGACACACATACTGCAGCAGCTCTGTGCATAGAAGGGTTGAGTGGATGAACGCTCCGCTCTCAGCTCCACAGAGAAGCAACGGCACAAATCACAACGTTAGACATCTTTTATGTTTATTAAGAGAAAGTGTGAATCCGTCTTCGGTTCCTTATGAAACTGTGGTGGACAGATTTATTCTCGGTGATGAATTGGAAACACTGCGGCACACTCACACGGCGTATTATTACACTTGTGATAATGCTCTTTAAAATAACAGTGGAATACTGCAACACTGACTTCAGTCCAGGCTTTTGCTGGTGAATCACTTTCTGCTGCCTCAATATAACAACGCACCAGTCATGCACCTGTCCACACCTCATTCAGCAGCATTATCTCACACTAAGTTCAATTTCAAGGAACAATTCCACAAAGTTGAAAGTTCATCCTGCTGTTTCCTCCTCGGGAGATGGAGGCGGTGAAAATATTTCTCCTTTCTTTCCACTACATCCGACATTTTGACGGAGCCAGAAGTTCTCGAAGCTCCGGCTCAATTTGTGCTTGAAAACAGCGACAGCTCGTGTTTCTCTTTTGTGGTAATCATATACTGTGTGTGTGTGTGTGTGTGTGTGTGTGTGTGTGTGTGTGTGTGTGTGTGTGTGTATGTGTGTGTGTGTCTCTAAGGTCCGGGCGGCAGATGGAGACCCCAGAGGTCTGTTGTGGGTTCTGGATGAGGAGATGGTGACACCAGCCGCCAGTGAGAACAGCGCCCTGGGGAGAGTCTGCCAGTATTTCAGCAACACTGGTAAACGGAGACGTGTGTGTGTGTGTGTGTGTGTGTGTGTGTGTGTGTGTGTGTGTGTGTGTGTGAGCTCAGTAACACAGTGTGTATGTCCCTGCAGTGCGTCAGTGCGAGCAGCCGCTGCAGTGCGAGGTGAACCACCTGATGGGCTGCGACCCGATCCGCTACGACCTGACTGGCTGGTTCGGTCTGATCCAGAACAACCCGTCGGCTCTGAACGCCATCTGTCTGCTCCAGAACTCCACCGTGTGAGTGTGTGTAACGGCCCCCGGAGGCTGAACGCCGCCGCACTGGGACGACACGTCAGTCAGCGCCTTGTAGTCGGCTCCTGTTGCACAGTTAGCTGTAAACAAAGTGGCCAGATGTATGTGGACAGCCCCGTCTATGTACTTTAAAGTTCTTTCGTTGTGTAAATCTTAATGCTGCAGTTCCCATAATGCTTTAGGGGATGTGAGGTATAATGTCGCTATGGATTCAGGGTGGGCTACAAGTTTTTTATTCCTCCATGGTGGCGACAGTAAGAGCCGCCATATTGTTTTCAGGTTGTCTGTCTCATTCTTGTGGACACGATATCTCAGTAACGCCGTAATGGAACTTCCTCAAGTTTGGCACAAACATTCACCAGGACTCAAGGATGAACTGAGTTGATTTTGGTGGTTAAAGGTCAAAGGTCAAGGTCACAGTGAGCTCACAAAATGCCTTGTAAATGCGATATTTCTGTAACGCCTCGAGGGAATTTCTTCAGATTTGGTAAAAACGGACTCAAGGATGAACAGATTAGATTTTGGTGGTCAGTTGTATGGAAGCACGTGTTATCATTTATTTACAGTGTTGTAATAGTGGGTGCAGTTAGGTAATCTGATCACTCTGCGTTTTCCTCAGAGCGGCGGTGAAGGCCATGTTCACCCCCCGAATCTCTCTGCCCCCTCTGTGTCGAGGGCTGGGGGGTCTGGAGGGCGGCAGCCAGCGCTCTCTGCAGAGGAACGGCACCATCAGGAAAACCTTCAGCGGGGGGATGGCGGCCATTCGCAGACACTCGCAGTGTATCGCAGTGAAGCTACAGGCCGTGAGTTCACCTGTGTGTTCGCTATCACCTGAGGATAGTTTAAAGTATCAGTGGAGTCACTCTCTCTCTCTCTCCCTCCCTCGTTGACCCCTCCCTGCAGGACGCTCTGGTGAACCTGATTCGTCGAGCCCGACCCGTGTTCCTGCAGTGTGTGAGCGCCAAGAGCGACGGTGGAAGTCTTGACGTCCCGGCGCTGAGAGTCCAGCTGCACTCCACACAGATCCTGTCGGCGCTGCAGCTCTACCGCACAGGTCAGCACATTCACGCCGGCCTCGTTTCTCTGCAGTGCAACAGACGAATCAATACGAGGTTTACAACACACTTCAACGTACGGAGTCCCGGAGGTGTCAGAGAAAAAACACTTTGTGCTTCATTTAATAATTCACGCTCTTGATTTATTTTAAATGATCACCTCAGTGGCATCAGTCTTGTCTGTCGTGCAGCCCTCGCACTCTCTCTGAGGATTTAATACAGGTTCATTTTTCTTGTTGGACAGAGACGTGTGGAAACACTTTAGGCTGTTAAACACAATGTTATGTTATATTTCAAATCAATCAAACAAACTGTGACCATCCTGCAGAGGTTACTACAGGAGAATGTAATTAATACAGAAAATTATATTCAAGTTTCCTCCATGACATCTCCTGAAGACATATATTAGTCTTTATTAATGTATTTATCAGTATTATAACCACTCAGATCCATCTGTAACTGGTGCATAAACTGTTAATGAATGATTGATTAGACAGTGTAACACCCCTGTTATCACGTATAACGATATATCATTTAACACAAACTAATTCTTACGTATGTTCCTACAAGTTATTCGAAGTGGTGAATTTAAAACTGTTTATAAATGTCTTTAAATCTCAATTATATAATAATACATCTTTATGGATGTAATTAATAGATTATGTGGTGTAAATTAAATTAATGAATATAAAGATGTAATATTTAGTATTTTTATAAAACAAGAATCTTACAACTGTTATATATAGTTTATATTTTTCATGTGATTGCTACAGTTGTTGACAAATACATTGACAAACACTTAAAATGCCCTGATATCTACTTACCACTGCATTATAGAGTCTGATAATTAATTCATTAATATTGCTTAAAAGTTTGTTACAGGAAAAGACAAACCTCAGACTTCTGGTAATTTGTCCTTTAAATACTCATAAGGTGTTTACATGTGGAAACCAAAATGAAAATGAAAGTCACTCACCTGAGTAAAGCTCCGGCCGCCCACTCTCCACCTCTGGGGGAGATTTCCCTCCAGTGGAGCAGATTTAGCCGTTTTACGTCCACGCTCCACTTTTCTGTCTAAACTCTGCCCTATTTTTATCTGGACTGGCACAGTGACGCGGAGTGAGCAGGAGCCTCGGCACAAGTCGTTTCCAATGAGCCGCAGCCTGAATTTAATAGATTACAGGATCAAAGTTAGAGCGGTGGAGCTGATCTGGGACCAGGTCTGGATTTAGCTCGACAAGGAACTGCTCATTATTAGAGCGAAACATTTGGAAATAAATAAATAATGTTTGTTATGTTTATGTGTGGAGGTTGTGTTTTCATAATTTTACCTTTTAATGTTTTAATCAAATTTTCCAGATGTAGACTCACAGGTCTGTAGGTGTAACATCTGGATCTGCTTCTCTGCCTCAGGTTATCCAGAGCACATGACTCTCAGCGACTTCAGGTGTCACTTCCAGGCGTTGTCTCCCCCGATTATGAAACGTTACGCCTCGATGTTCGTCAGCCACGACGAGAGAAAGGTCAGATCTCGCACAAAACACACGGGTCTGTGATCCTCAGCTCAGGAATCAATACGCTGTTTTCCCTCTCTGTGTCTCAGGCGGTGGAGGAGCTGCTGGCTGAGCTGGATCTGGATAAAAAGAGCATCGTCGTGGGCGCCAGCAGGGTGAGGGCATGTTAGAACCGCTCTAATCAAACGGCACCACGCGGATCCGGCTGATATGACTCAGGGATGTTCTTCCCCCTGTGTCTCAGGTGTTTATGAAGCGAGGTGTGCTGCGCTACCTGGAGCAGCAGCGGGACCAGCAGGTCACCGGCTGGTTGGTCTATCTGCAGGCCTCCTGCATGGGACACGTGGCCCGTCAGAAGTACCGCAAGCTGAAGGTCAGCGTCCCTCTGCAGCACTTTAACATGAGCACGGCTGCTAATGACAGTTATACTGATTATTAATTGATCTTTTTTTTTTGTTTATTGGCTTTTGTTCATTTTAAATTTACAGAGTAAACAGAACATTCAAACATTCATTCATTCATCCACCTCAAATAACACAAATAAAGAAATAAAACTTGATAAACATAACTTTGAATAATGAGTTAAGCTTATAGTTTGATGTGGTTATTGTCAAGGATCAATTCTCAGAGCTGAAAGTGACGTCTTCAAACTCCTCGTTTATTCCGACTAACAGTCGAAAACCCTGAAAACATTCAGTTTAATCTCATATATGAGAGAGACGCAGCAGATACTCACATATGAGAAGCTGCAACCTGAGAACATTTAACATTTTTCTATTAAAAATTACTGAAATTATTAATTAATTATCAAAATAGTTGCATTTTGATTTTCTGTGAGTCATGTTGTTAAATGTTTGATAAATAAATGTTTTTGGTTTGAAAAATGTATCATAATTAAAAATTAATTATAAAAATTAATATAAAACTGCCACTGTGAGGAGTTCAACTGTAGTTTCAACTCAGACACTTTACTGAAACCGCTCTGTGTGTGTGTGTGTGTGTGTGTGTGTGTGTGTGTGTGTGTGTGTGTGCAGGTGCAGCAGATGGCGGTCAGCTGTCTGCAGAGGAACCTTCGCGCTCTGAGGGTCGTGTCCAACTGGAGCTGGTGGAAACTTTTCTGCCGAGTTCGTCCTCTGCTCGACGTCAACATGGACAACCAGAGGCTCCGGGCCAAAGAGGTACACACACACACACACACACACACACACACACACACACACACACACACACACACACACACACACATTAGTTTTAATTAGTTTGACATTTTGGGAAACACATTTATTCTCTTTATCTTCTTTGCTGAATCCGTGTGAAACCCAGTGTGACAACGTCGTGGTTTTTACGAGACGGTTATGTGTAGGGATCGACCGATTATCGGCCGGGCCGATTATCGCCGCCGATATTCAGCATTTTGACGCATATCGGCATCGGCCTTTTTTAAAATTCGACAGCCGATAAGAGATCAATTTAAAACTGGGTTATTTTGGCTCTGATGCAGCCGCGCCTCTCTGTCTGCTGTCACTACTCTGTCGCCAGCATTGTCCCACCCACAGCACCATCTGATTGGTTACAAGCAGAGCCACGGTAACAGCCAATCAGCAGTGTAAGCGGTGCATGAACAGTCCTTACACACACGGTGGAGAAGGTCCGGAGAGCAAATACTTGTTTTGAAGGTAAGTTAAGGCAGCAGAGTTTCCCGAAATTGTAATAAAAATCCCAGTCCTCTACAACTCACAACTACTAGTAAGATTACTGTGAGCCCATTAACGTTATATAAACATAAGCGGCAGCTCTGCTGCTCGCAGTCCCTCCAGACGTGCCTGTTAATCACTTGAAACAAGGTTGCTGATAATATCGATATGTCCGGTTTTATTGCAGGGAAGCCCGTCGAGGTGAAGGCTGGTTAGCTTTTAGCGTAACGTTAACCCATCGGTCCGCGGCTCTAGATGCTCAGCAGACTGTAGCAATGGGGAGACTGTCTGTTATGGTAGAGAAAAGTGTGTGTTTGTGTGGAAGTCACATGAGAAACTCTACAACTCACGACTACTAACGTTACTGTGAGGCCCAATACGTTGGCGGCAGCTGTCTGTTCCTACGATAAACACTGATTATTAAAGTGAAGATGCTTTAGGCTATTTAGTGTTTAATCACTTGAAACAAGGTTACTGATAACATTGATACTTAAATAGTTATAAAAGTAAGAAGTGTGTGTGAGAAAGAGAGACACAGAGAGAGAGAGAGATTGCAGGGAAGCACGTTGAGGGGATGGCTAGTGAATAGTGTGTGTGTGTTTGTGTGTGTGTGTGTGTGTGTGTTTGTGTAAGCCACATGAGAAGCTGCAGAAACTGACAGCAAGTACCGTCTGTCTGAGAGAAAACTGTAGGGCAATAATGGCTGTTTAACTACCAAGTACTTTACCTTTTTCTGTGTTGATTGAGAGATCCCAAGCAGCAGAAAATGACATATTGTTAGATGAAGTGTGTCCTGAAGCTGTCTTTGATAGTTTCTTGTAGAGAGGAGCAGGATATTGCTGTTCAAGACTTAAGACATAATGTAACTGCATCATAAAGCCTACATGAACTGCATTCTTCAAACTGCAAACTTCAGGGAACTATTTATTTATTTATTTAAATTTTCAGTTAACTTTATAAGAGATGCTGCTGACCCTGGGAACTCCTTGCACTTTTTGTTTTTGTTTGAACTTAAAACAAAGATAAGTGAAAGATTAACATTTCAGTTATATTGAAATTTTGGAAAACTTTATTTACTGTAGAAAACTTTAGTGAGCTATTTATTTGTTTAAGTTTTCATTTAACTTTATAAGACATGCTGCTGAGCCTGGGAGCTCCCTGCATTTTTTGTTAGAATTTTAAAACAAAGATATCTTTTGTCTAAGAAAAAAAAAACTTTAACATGTTGCAAATCTGAAAAGCTGTTAAATAAACATATGATTAAAGGCATTTGAACAAAGTTAAGTGGAATTTTTCCATTATTCAAAATTTTCACGCCAATATTTTCCCTTTTATTGCAAATAAATATCGGCTCCAAATATCGGTTATCGGCCTCCTTGACTACTAATAATCGGTATCGGTATCGGCCCTGAAAAAACCATATCGGTCGATCTCTAGTTTTGTGCCGGACTGAGTCTCTGTCGGTTCCCTGCCTCTCCAATTGGTCGAAGCAGATGACCTCTGACCTCTGGTTCTGCTGCTTCAGTAACCTCACATTGATTCAATTAACTCATGCTAACTGATTAAAAGAGAAACTGTTCCCTTCCCTCTGCTGCTGGCCTCCACACTCCACCTCTCTGTAATGTAGTCTAAGATCTTAAATCGTACAGTGCCAGCTATCCTCATGCATAACGCAGCCTGAACAGTGTGTGATATTGTTTCTGACAGCCTTTTTAAAGACTGAAAAGTGTGTTAGACACGGGCTGAGTGAGCTGCAGGTGATAAATACTGAAGATAAAATAAGACGAGGAGGCAAACAGACGACTGATCAGTGAGAGGGATGGGAGCTCAGTCAGCTGTGCAGCGCCTGCGTCCGCTGCCAGGTCTGCCAGCAACAGGTGGACTCACCCATCACAGTAAAAGATGAGATGGTGGAAACGATGGAGGCAAACGGTTCGTGAATCAAATGTTGTGAGACGTGATTTCAAAGACGTGAGTCTCTGTTCCGGCAGGACGAGGTTTCAGCTCTGAGGCGACGCCTGGAGAAATCAGAGAAGGAGAGGAACGAGCTGAGGCAGACCGCCGACAGCCTGGAGACCAAGGTTTGTGCTGCAACACACACACACACACACACACACACACACACACACACACACACACACACACACACACACACACACACACTGTTCATGCCGTGATCCCTGTGTGCAGGTTACAGCTGTGACATCTGAGCTAAGTGACGAGCGTTTCCGCGGCGATGCGGTGGGACAGGCTCTGGATGTGGAGAGGGCGGAGAGGCTTCGACTCAGCAGGGACAACAAAGACCTGCAGGTAGACAGACAAGAAAGAAAAGTAATCTATTACTTCCTCTAAAGTGACGACACGTCTCAGTTCACCTAACCTGCCAGCTGCAAACTGCAAACCTGAAACTATTGCGAATATCTCTCCTCCTCCGAACATCAGGCTCGTCTGGACCAGTGTAAAGTCGCCATGGAAACGCTGGAGAAGCAGCTGGAGGAGGAGAAGCAGAAAGCTCAGATGGCTCAGAGTCAGAGAGGAGCGGGGACAGGTAAAGACGTCAGAAACCGAAACGTGTCCACTGTTGTTTCACTCTGGTCCATTGTGCTTCTGCTGTTGCCATGGGTTACGTGGAGGCACTGTGAGTGGTTGGAAAAAATTTGGTAACAAAAACATGATCAACAACCTTCCTCATGCAAGAACATTTTTCACTCTCATTCCCAAAAACATCAGTCTGTACGTTTCATGAGCTGTGACTTTTCTAACGGCCGCAGATAACTGGAAGTTTGAGGTGAAAATTCATAATATTTATTTGCATTTTTGCTCAAAATAAGAAGAAAAGAAAAGAAAGAAAAAGAAAGAAAGAAATAAGATAAAGTTAAGAGGGAAGAAATACAATATACTTCAATATAAGTAAGGACAATGATAAATAAGGACGATAAAGGGACAGCTGCATCTTCAGGAGGAACAGTAGTTTAGTTTAGTTTCAGAATCATCCCGTCTCCTGTGGCACATAATCAGAGACAACTGGTTCCAAGCTAAAAACAACAAAAACAAAATCGACACAGAAAACTGTCAGCAGACTGTTAAGTGACCACGACCATCACCCCCCCATGACAAAGTCACGTCCTTCCCTCCCCACGCAGAAAGCGAGCTGGCCATGCAGCTGGAGTGCTGCCAGACAGAGGTTGAGTTCGTCCGCAGACGTCTGAAGCAGACGGAGGAAAAACTGGAGACGGAGAGACAGACGCGACAACAGCTCGATACCAAGGTGAGACGGGACACGCTGACGTGCAGGGCAGAGCGGACGGGAGATTAAACGTCTGAAGATAATAATACTGTGTGTGTGTGTGTGTGTGTGTGTGTGTGTGTGTGTAGGTGGCGACGCTGCAGGCCCAGCTGGAGCAGTCCAGGAGGAGTGTGATAGAACTGAAACGTCACTGTCGCCGCGTGACCTCTGACCTCCAGGACGCCCGAGTCCTCACTGACAGCCTGCAGAGCCGCATGCACGAGCTGGACCGCAAACAGAGAAGGTCTGTGTCCACCTGGTCCTCTCCGAAAGTGTGACATCACCTCGTTGTTACATCAGCCCGTCTCTCTCTCTCTCTCTGTCTGTCTCTCTCTCTCTCTCTCTCTGTCTCTCTCTCTCTGTCTCTCTCTCTGTCTCTCTCTCTGTCTGTCTCTCTCTCTGTCTCTCTCTCTCTGTCTCTCTCTGTCTGTCTGTCTCTCTCTCTCTCTCTCAGTCATTGAAAAATGTGACACTAGCTTCTTTCTTTCTTTGTTTTGAGATACAGGATCTATTTACAAGATGTTTTTTAATTTTTATTTAATGTTTATTGCTTGTTCCCATATACAGGTGCATCATTTATAGTCAGGTTTTTATTTGTTAATTGATTGGTGTCTGATAATTGTAAAAAAAAAACTAAATTATGATGCGTTGTTATAGATAAAATTCAAAATATAAAGATGGTAACAGCAGCTCCAGCTCGACCAGCAACAACATTAATATGCTGTTTACAAGTTAATGCATCAGGAACAATAGTAATGATGAAAATATATAATATATAATTAGAACTTTTTTAAAGTAAAATTTCAGATGCAGAACTTTTACTTTTATTCCTGCTACTTCTACTAAAGTAAATGAGCTGAGTATTTCTTCCAGCGCTGCAGTGTGACGTGTTGTTTCTGTGTTGAATTGTTTGTTTGTTGTTTCTTTTGTTATTTGAAACTGTACATGGATGAAAAAACGAGTTTTCCCCCTGGGGATTAACAATAATGTATTTTATCTCAGAGGCTCCATGTTTACTCTCGGCCGGCTCAATAAGAATAAGTTCCGCAGTGTTTGTCCTATTTTACATGCAGTATTTCACCTAAAGCATCTGCCTGCTCCTTCTGTTTGTGTGTTTTCTTGTGTTTATGCAGGTTTGACAATGAGTTGACTCAAGCTCTGGAGGAAGCCGACAACGAGAGAGAGCAAAAGGACAAAGCCTTTCAGGAAATCGCAGCTCTGGGGACTGAGATATACACGCTGCGCCGCGACCTCCAGGTGTGTTTGTGTTTATCTTTATGCTCTATAAGCTCCTTTTATGCAAAACCGCACAGGACGTGTTACTTGGAAACAGCTTGGACCATGTGACCCTGAAAAAGAGCAAATGATCTATTGTGGAAGTGAAAGTTGTCACGTCTGATTCATGAGCCGGCGTCACGGCAGTTTAATGAGTCAGAGACGGACATGTTAGGCAGCGTGTCTGACATGTGACTGACCCACAGCGTTGACGCTCGTGTCTTTACTAAAGGTTAATGTGACGTGCTCCAGGATCTTTATGATCTACTTCATATTCTCTGCTCTTCGCTGAGGGAGGAATTGTAACTCAACCTAATTTCGCCCTGAGGATCAACAAAGTATTCTGATTCTGATTCTCATAATGAAAATAGTGCGATTGCTTCTACTGCCGCGAACCACTTCATGTATTATTGCATGAGCCACCTCCACGCTGCATCCACCTGAGCTCTGAGTCTGTGTTGCCTCGGGCAGAGTTATTACCGTCACTCCCAAATCTCTCATGTGCACAGTTTAGAGAAAAGTTTAAAAGAAGTCAAACTAAGAAGTAAATACCAGACCTAATTTGCTCTTCTCTTACATTATGAGAGTGTCTGTCAGCCAGTTCAGGACTGTTTCCTCCTTTTTCCACCAGAAACTCTGCTGTTTCTCTTCTTTGTTTCTGCGTCTGTGTTGCTTCTTCTTCTGCTCCCCTGTGGTCAAACGCACCAAAGTATCTCAGAGCAGGATCACACCGTTTAACCCGCGGCGGCTCCGGAGACGCTGCAGCCGCCGCCACAGGACGGGAAGAGAAGATCTGAGCTGGAGGATGAACAAAATGTTTTGTTTGCACTGACACATGCTGTATGTTTGTGTGTGTGTGGGTGTGTGTGTGCAGGAGAGCCAGTCAGAGGTGGGTCGTCTGCAGAAGCAGAAGGAGGAGTTGTGCGCTCAGATCCGCGACCTCAGCCTGCCCGTCGACCTCGCCTCGGATTCGCTGCCCGACCTCAAGAAACAGCTTCGTCTGCTGGAGAGCCAGGCCAGCGAGAGGGCGGAGGAAATCACCAAGCTCACTGCCAAAATACAGCAGCAGCAACAGGTGCTCACAGCGCACACAGACGCCTTCAGATAGATTTACTCGCTTGCCGCCTGTCTCACCTCGTCTCTCTCCTCCCGTCTCTCAGATCCACATGAGGTTTGAGATGGAGATGGAGCGGATGAAGCAGATCCATCAGAAAGAGCTGGAGGATAAAGAGGAGGAGTTGGAGGATGTGCACAAGTCGTCTCAGAGACGGGTGGGTTTCACATAATACAATTAATTCAAGACCCCAAGTAATCACTCATAACCAACCAAACACAATCACTTCTAAGTCCGTAAAACCAGGTGTTCTTGCTTCATCAATGATTCCTTTAGAGCTGACCCACGTCAACATGAGGGAAACTACGCTGTATTGTACTATAGAACAATTTAGAGGTGCTTGTAATTCATCATTATATAATATTTTCAATATTATGCCACTTTGTTCTTCTCGTTCCACTGCATATTTTACCGCCCCACATTTATTTAATAGCTGAAGTTAAATAAAATATGATACTCTATTATGGATTAAAACACCCAGCAGAATATAAAGCAGTTCACACACCAGCTGAAGCATTAAAATGATGCTTGGATAATCATCAATCACTAATAATAACAGTGACAGAGATTCTTCTGCTGCATAATGAGAACTTTTACTTTTGGTACTTGAAGGTGATTTTTCTGTTAATACCTAAAGAATCTGTTAAAGGTACGTAAAGAGATGTCCATGTTCTATATCATTACACCAACTTGGAGCCTGAACCTGAGTCTCCTGTTGTGGCAAACAACCTGAAGCTGCAGCTAGACGGGCGACAAAGTGTCTGACCTGCAGGTTGTAAAGAAACCCAGGGTCACGCTGGAGTCTCCTCTTCATCTCCTCTTCATCTCCTCGATGGAGAAGTTGAGATTCGTCCCTCTGGCTGAGGCTTTGAATCTCTGAACTCCGGCTGATTCATGCAGCAGAGGATGGTTGTTATTGTGTGCTGTTTATGTTTATTCTCTCCAGCAGATGATGGTGTTTTTATGTCTGTCATTACGCTTCCTGCTGCAGGGGAAAGTCTCCTGTCAGGGACAATAAAAACACATTGAGACCGCTCGTTCATCTTCTTCTTCTTCTCTTTGTTTGTGGCGCGTGTGTGTGTGTGTGTGTGTGTGTGTGTGTGTGTGTGTGTGTGTGTGTGTAGCTGAGGCAGTTGGAGATGCAGTTGGAGCAGGAGTATGAGGAGAAACAGATGGTGATTCATGAGAAACACGACTTGGAAGGACTCATCGCAACTCTGTGTGACCAGGTACAGCACGCGCGCACACACACACACACACACACACACGTAGTACACACACAACTGTATCACATATATTGCACATCTTTATGTTTATAGTGTGTCGTACATCATTGTTATTGTGGGTTAATGTTCTCGAGCTGATGAATGTGTCACTCCTACATTACAGGCGCCACAAAACAAGCATATGCTGCAAAGAGGCGGCGGCTAATTTAACGTCCTCTCTCTTTGTCCCTATGAGGATGTAATTTCGCTGCTGATAAGTTGAGCTGGTCCGTGGCCAAGTTGGCAAATAGCGCCGATTCAAGTCCTTTAAAGCGTTTAGAGTGAAAAGGGTGATTTGTTTTTTTACTGTGACCAAACAGAATTCACTCACTGATCAGGACACGATTTAACACCAATGTCTATTAGGGTAAAATGATGATATCTCCAAACTGTCAAAGGTCAACTTCACCGTGACATCACAACGTTCTGCAAAAACACTTCTGGTCATTAAAGCTCCTCCAGTGTAAAGGTCTGTGTCCATGTGTAGTGTGATTATAGATCAGGTCTAGCTTCTATATTAATACTGTGAAAGTATCAAAGCCTCAGTCCACAGAGAAATGCACACAGCCTGTATTCAGAAACTGAGCCTTAAAACCAGCCGTCAGGACTTCTGGAACTTTGTGATGTCACAACAAAGCAGTCACCAAGCCCCGCCCACCTGGACCCACCATCCAAACCTTGCAGGATTTGGTTTCTCTGAGTGTTTTTATCTGAAATCTGCTATATTTTTATTGGATCGCTCAGAAAACAGTGAGCCAATCAGAAGAGAGGCTCAGAGCCTCCTCTCTTCTGATTGGCTCACCGACCTGTTGTTACTAGAGCTCCAGAGAGAAGCCTGAGAGAGGAGATGTAAAACTACACTGAGATGGTTTTTATATCTTCTGATGGATCAACACTTCAAATAAAACACAGAACAAGAAGAAAATATGTGAAGTTTTAGGAAAAGAGAAGTGCTATGTAAATTGAATTCTAGTTTCTCCAGATCTCATTTCTAGAAGGATTGGTCTCAGCTCTCTCGTCTTGCAGGTGGGACACAGGGACTTCGACGTGGAGAAGAAGCTGAGGAGAGACCTGAAGAGGACTCACGCCCTGCTGGCTGACGCCCAGCTGCTCCTCGCCACCGTCGACAGCTCGGGACCGAACGTGCCCAACGGCAGCAAAGACCAGATAGAGCGCCTGCACTATCAGGTGCGCCCAGCTCAGACTGACTCTGCGGTGTCACCCTCTGCTCCGGTCACACTCACTCTCTCTTTCTCTCTCCGTCTCCAATTAGCTGGAGGAGAGCGAAGCGAGGCGCCTGGAGGCCGAGGGCGTCCAGACGACTCTCTCCCAGGAGCTGGAGAACACTCAGATCGAACTGGAAAATATCTGCAAACAGAAGAGTGTGGTGAGAGTTTATTTCCATCATTCAGCCTTTATTATTATTATTATTATTATTATTATCAACAATGAGGTAATGGACATATGAATTTCCCCTTGGGGATAAATAAATTATCTATCTATCCATCTATCTATCTAAAAAGTTTAATTTGGCAGATCACATGCTCATATCACATGACCAGATTCATCCTCTAAGGCCTTGGCAGTGTTGTTTACCTTGACGTCTTATTGTAAAGTGTAAAACCCAATCAATATTTATTAATGAGTTACAACAAGTCTCCTTTTACCAGTTGTAAAAGGTAGTAACTCATTAATAAGATTAATGAGTAGTAGCTTGAGCTTGCCAAATAGTGAGCCTCACTGTATGAAAACTGTGTTATAACTTGTTTATAATTGTTTTTTATGATTTACAAAGTGTTAATAAACTAATTAATAACTTAATTATAAACCATTTATAAATCCTTCATGAAGCTAGTCTCATTGTGAAGTGGAAGCCCCACCTTACCTTTACCTGTCTCTGTCCAGGTGGACGAGCAGTTATCCCTGCTGCAGCATGAGAAGGCGGACCTGCTGAAGAGGCTGGAGGAGGACCAGGAAGACCTCAACGAGCTGATGAAGAAGCACAAAGCGCTCATCGCACAGGTGAAGCTTTCTACCCGGTTTACAGTTTTGTCTTTCTCCCTTTTATTAATCAGTCGTTCGTCCTGAAAGCAAATTCCCCCTCTCTCTCTCGTTCAGTCCTCCAGTGACATCTCTCAGATCAGAGAGCTGCAGGCTGAGCTGGAGGAGGTGAAGAAACAGAGGCACTCTCTCCAGGAAGAGGTAATCTCTGTTCCACAATCAGAAAATAAATGCAGCTCTAAGAGGGTTATAAACCAAGTGCGCTATTGAGTCTGGCGGATATGAGATTGTTATGGATTTCAGGGTCATTTAACCCGCTTGTTACAGAGCTCAATATAACTACCAGCTTCAGGTGGAGCGATGTCACACTCACTGATCTGTGGGTGTATAATTTGCCTCTTGGCCCACTCCCGTCTCTCTCTCTCTCTCTGATGCAGCTCCAGCAGTCGGTGTCGAGGGTGCAGTTCCTGGAGTCGTCCACTGTGGGGCGTAGCATCGTCAGTAAACAGGAGGCACGTGTATGTGACCTGGAGAATAAACTGGAGTTTCAGAGAGGGCAGGTGAAGAGGTTTGAGGTGAGACCAGATCTTTCATTTCCCCCACCTCCACACATAATAAAAAAAAAAAAAACCTGATGTTTTATTTTCTTCGTCTTAATTCTCATGATGTGTCCGTAGGTGCTGGTGTTGCGTTTGAGGGACAGCGTGGTTCGTCTGGGGGAGGAGCTGGAGCAGAGCGCCCAGGCCGAGGCTCGGGAGAGAGAGAACGCCCACTACTACCTGCAGCGGCTGCAGGACATGAGGCTGGAGATGGAGGATCTGACCCAGAGGGAGGAGGACAGCAGCCGCAGACGCATGGAGCTGGTAACGTGCTCCAAACAAATGTTATTATCTGCCCTCCATTAATCTTGTCAGTGGCGTCCTACCACACACACGCATATATACAAAAGTTGGTAATAAGAACAGGCTTGATTTCAAGCTTCATGGCAATATGTTTTTCCGATAATCCGGAGGGTTTTTAAACGGTTTGTTTATCTCAAGAAGCAGGAGAATTTTCTCCACCCACGAAGGAACATTTAATCCTTCAGTTTATCTCCAAAATTCAGACTCACCAAACTTGGAGATACGTGTTTTTCTTTAGACAGCGGTGACATGCCGTCTCCAAAATTTCCGGCTGCCAGAGCTGTTTGTTTATTTATTTATTTTTCAGGGCGGCCGAGTCTCCGTCGGGGCGTTTCCTCTTTTCATTATCACAGTGTCATTGCCGGCTCTGTGGCGTCAGACTGGCAGCTTGGAAGTGACAGCGCTCGTCTGCTCAAACAGGAAAAGGAGAAATTCAAAAGGGTTCACCGTGGGGGTGGTCTCCGTGTTGACTGACAGGTGTGACAGTGGCATTCATCTCCTCTTCCAGCTGCAGGAATAAGCAGCGTATTCCCCAAAGCTTTGAACTATTAAAATAATGGAGCTCTGGACTGTCGCTCTCCTGGGAGATCCCTCCACCCCCTCCCCTCCTCACACTGCCACAGGGTATCATTATTATTATATGGTGTCCACAGGATGGTGTTAAGGGTGGTGACAGTGCTGATAGTAATTATTAGTACCATGTTAGTGGCCTTGCTGTAGAGACGGCAGTGTCGGTCAATATCTGATCCAATCGAGTTCCCCAGACTGCTATGAAATTTAGTTCAGACATTCAGTGTCCCCAGATGATGATTTGTAAAGATTTTGATCCACTCACTTTTCCACAAGCGCCATCATCAGGTCAAAATTACTTTAATTACTTACTTTCTTTACTTTGATTTGTGATCAAATAACCTGCAAAACTAATGACGGACTTTGATTTTAGTGCTAATTAGCAATTATTAGTTATCAGGCTAATAGGCTAAACTAAGACTTTAAACTTGGTGAACATTATACCTGCTAAATAACAACATGCTAACATTGTCATTCAAGCACTCAATAACACCCTTATTTGTGCTGCTAGTTATGTGCTAATTAGCAAATATTAGCATGCTAACACACTAAACTAAGATGACGAACATATTAAACATTTTAACTGCTACACATCAACATTTTAGCGTTGTCATTCAGGCACATACGCCTCTCAGATATATCTACTCAATAACACCCTAATTTACGCTGCTGTGTTGTTTTCTTTTGTTCTTTCAGGCCTTTATCTTCATATTCTTTCATGTCTTAGCTTTAATGTCACCCTTTTGCCATGTAGTGAAAACAAGTGGAAAAACACAGTAACAATAGCAGCAGCTCGTTGCCCAGAAACTGGAGATAATTGCCGGGACAGAATAGTTCCTCACCACTACACGTCTTTGGCATTCCTGCCACCTGCAGACAGATCACCACCACTCCAGCCGGGCACCACCGAGCCGGCTAAATATAAACCCCAACAGGCGTTACTCATATGCAAGCTGGTAGACACTGTTTTAGAGAGGTACTTAAAAAGCCCTGGGAAAAAAAAAAATGCACTTCCTCCAGGCTGTGATTGAAAGAACACGGCACTTTGAGAACAGTCACATCTCTTCTGTTCTCATTAACAAAAACAACAGCTGGTGTATTATCTGGAACATGAGGAAACATCACTTTCATTACTGCACAAGTTTGATCATAGCAGCGCTAACAGCAGGAGGGAGGGCTTCAGCACACTTTCAGAGCTCCAGCACAGAAACACACACTTTCTGTAATACTTAACATTTAGTTTAATCATCTGAGTTTAATATGAGATCTCTGGTTATAAAATAATCATGAAGAACGTCTCTCTGCCAGCTGACCTCGTCACAGTGGCCAGAAAACACAGCTGTAAATCAAATGATTTATCTCTGATGAGACAGAAACAGACACAGATTTTTGGCGAAGACACTGGTAAATAACTAACTTCACTTCTGTACAATAAACCACCAACTAAGTTCAGTATTTCTTTGTTGTAAAATGATCATTTTATGACAATTTGAGCCTCATTTTCCTGCTATTAAGCTTCATTTCTTTGGGTAATAACATGAAAAGTAACAGGAACATGAACGGGGAAGAAATGCACCTCTGTGCATCAAACACTAAAGATAAAACATCCTCCGGTTAAAACATCAATCATAACATTAATATATATCTACAATATTCTCGCTAACACACGTTTACGAGCAAAACATTTAATAAAAACACAAAATCTAAAATATCTCGATTTAAAATTCCGAATCCTACTTTACTAGTGAAGTATTTTACATGATTTTATATTCTTATTTTCCAGACCAGCCTCCTGCTTCAGCTTTGACCTGATGTCCCTTTAATTTCATGTTCGCTCACTCTCAGTTTCACATCAGATTCAAGTAGTTTAGTTCAGAGGTTCTCAAGCTTTCTCACATCAAGGACCAAAACTGACACAAATTAGACCACGGACCCCCGTTTGGTAAGGTTTCGTCCCAGGGACCCCCGTCTGATGATATTTTTGTTTTGTTTGAAACCTAAATAATCTCACCTTCTGCCATTGTGTTACTTATGGATGGAATTGATCGTCTCGCTTTGTGCAGTGTTATTACAAATGAAATTATGAAATTTAAACCCACTGTAATGAAGCAGAAATTTCCTTTGATAAAACTCTCCGTCTTAAACTAATGTACACAGTCATCATGAGCAGAGCTGCTGTGGTTGGGTTGTTGGAGTACAGTGTGAAATTATATTTATCTGTTAGATTGACACATAAACAGTTAGATAAACATATTTTTTGCTCAGTGGAGACGTCAGCTCTGCTCAGAGTCACAGACTCAATCATGTTCTTGTTCCTGCTCACAGCAGATTTCTCTGTGACCTCTGAGCCGAGCGCAGAGAAGGAGCTTCAATAATTATTCTGTTATTAGCACAAAGCAACACACACACACAAGGATGCCCTTTAACAACCTACCAAGCAACTATGCAGACACACACACACAGCCCTCATGAATAGACATATTCATACACACACACACACACACACACACACACTCACTCCTCCACCCACCTCCCCTTCACGTTCTTAACGTCATCTCTCCCTCATCCTGCTTTCTCCCTCTGACTGTGATTAATCCTCATTGTCTCTTCAAGGTTATGGGCACACGCACACACACACACACACACACACACACACACACACACACACACACACACACACACACACGCACACACACACACACACACACACACACAAACATACACACACATATACACACACACGCACACATACACGCACGCACACATACACACACACACACAAACATACACACACATACACACGCACGCACGCACACACATACACACATACGCACACATACACACTCATACACGCACACATACACACACGCACATACACACACGCACACACATGCACGCACACACACACACACACTCACATTGATACATGCTTATGTGTCACTATGACAACCGCTGCACCCACACCCGTCTCCTCAAAGCCAACAAAGCCAATAACTTTGAAAGCCTAGAAGCTTGTGTGTGTGTGTGTGTGTGTGTGTGTGCGTGCGTGCGTGCGTGCGTGCGTGCGTGCACGTGCACGCGCACGTGCACGTGCAGTCATGTGTGAGAGGAGGCTAGAGACACAGAACAACAACAACAAAAACAGATTAGATGAATTAATAAATCACTCTATTCCTCCAGTGTCAGGGCGCGTATGTAACAATTTCCTCCTAAATAACCCGGCGCACTGAGGGACGTACGACTGTATGTGAGAGAGGACACGCCATTGGACGTTCACTGTTTGACTGATGAGGTAATACGGCCGAGGATGCGGGTAATTGCTGTGGCAGATTGGGCCTCGGGGTCTGTACAGGTTGTCGGGGGAATGAGAAGAGGCAGCTGGCCCACGCTGAGGTGAGCGGGTCCTCTGCCCTCGTGTCAACAGACGCCCTTCAATCTCACAATGTTTGTTTGTTTGTGTGTTTGTTGACAGGAAATGCAAGTGGAGGAGCTCAGCGCCGTCAGACAGGCGCTACAGGCCGACCTGGAGACGTCCATCCGCCGCATCGTGGACCTGCAGGCCGCCCTGGAGGAGGTGGAGTCGAGCGATGAGAGCGATACTGAAAGGTATTGGACTTTGTCTGTGTTTAAACTCAACAGTGGTGGAAAGAGACTAAGTACATTTACCTGGGTAATTTCTTTTCCTGCCACTTCATAGCTGCTTCTACAGAGTTAGATGTTACTCGCCTTCATTTATCTGGCAGCTTTAGTTACTAATTAACTTCACAAATTAAGATTTTTACATAGAAAGCACATGAAGACTTTATAAAATATGAAGCTTTGCTACAGATGAAATCACACAGCAGCACAAACAAGTGGAGCTGAAACAATTACTCTATTAACGAAGGATTAATTAGCAACTACTTTGATTGTGAAAAGTCATTTTTGATTTCCTGAACATTTTACAGTTTCATATCTGAGAATTTGCTTCTTTAAGGTTTTAAAAACTTTTAAAAATAGTTTTAATTAATAGGTTTCGGATATGAGGTTGGACAAAAACAAGCATCAATGTGATGAGCAGTTCTTTCTTTATTTAAGTTCCTGTTTTAAACTCTGTAAAAATCCTCTGCTGTGATTAATATATTATTTAGTTTAACGTGGTTTTCACACATAAAAAGTGAAAAAAATAAATGGAAAATTGGGTCTGAAGCACATCAAGACTTACTTCCTGGATCTGGCCTTGTGCCCCGCCCACCACCTGCTTGCTCCAGGTGGACAGGTGAAAGAGCAGAGGGCATCAAGATGGTTAGAGGAGGAAACATCAGAGAGACTCAGACCCAGACTCAGAGAAGGAGTCTGTTGAGACCAGAACCAGAGACTAGCAGACGGATCAGAACGGTTAGCGTAGTTAGCATCTTTTATTTATGTATGTTGTTTGTTAGCTTGTAACTGGCAGTGTTTGACACAGTGTTAGCAGTTGTGCTAATGCTAACACTCTCTCTCTGTACTGACCAGGTTTCAGGTTTATTTAGCCCCGCCCCCCCGCCCCCACAAAGCACCAGGATTGGTTCCTTGGTGGAAACACTCAGTCATGGTGTTGCTGACTGTCTTGTATTATATAAGAAAAACATCATATGGATGTTAACAAGTTTAAAAACCTTATTTTCATCAGAGGGTCTTTAATGAATCAGTTAATTAACTGAGAAAATAATGACTAGATTAATCCATAATGAAAATAATAATTAGTTGCAGCCATGAATGAAATAGAAGTTAAAGTCAGCTGCTCACACATTAATGCATCAGTAATAATGTATATAAACTATAGTCACAAGGGCAGTTTTACTTTTAACTACATTTCCTGTTTGTATTTATGTACTTTTACTTAAGCAGCATTGTCAATGCAGTACTTGGAGTATTTAACAGTGTAGTATTGGTACTTTTACTAAAGTACTTCCTCCACCTCTGACGCTCACCCTGTCACCACTCTGCCCTTCACTCCAGTGTTCAAACTGCTGAGGAGTCCCTGACTCGAAAGAAAGACCTGTAAGAACCTCATGAATGTGTGTGACTTGGTAGTGAGTGTGTGTGTGTGTGTGTGTGTGTGTGTGTGTGTGTGTGTGCGTGCGTGCGTGCGTGCGTGCGTGCGTGCGTGCGTGCGTGCGTGCGTGCGTGCGTGCGTGCGTGCTTCTGACTTTACAGTATCTGGCTGCACAGGTGTGTGGGTGTGACCTGAACGTCGCATCAGACCTTGAAGTGTCATCATTAAACGTCTCATTGTAATTCATTAAATGTGAAAGAGAACGTGGCCTGTTAGAGGAGAATTCCGCTTTAATGTAATTCAGAGTTTATTATTGTCGTGTTGGCCATCGTGTCTTTCACTAATAATAACATTATACTCACCAAAGTAACGGCTGAGATCTGGGAACGTGGTGATGTCATCACGGATCAAACAGACATTAACAACCTGTCTGATCCTCTGACTTCACCTCACCCTCAGATCTCAGCCGTTAACTCTGTGATTAAAATGTTAAGAAAACAGCTGTGACTGAGTGAACATGGCTGCCTGCATGGCTACTAACGTCCATGAGCCATTTCTCCATAAGAACCTGAAGGTTACAAGTCATCTTTAGATCTAAGATGATATAAAGTATGATCTTACTGTAGCGTCATTTGCACTTTTCCTACTTTTCCATAAGCAACTGAACACATCGAATCCAACAGCTGCATTAACTTCTGATGCAACTCTCTTATAAATAACAACGTGCTGCTCAGTGATGGATTATGCTCTGCAAGCTTTAAGTGATAATCAAACTGGCTTGAATGGAAACCAGTGGCCACCTGGCAGGTAGGAGAGTCGCATCAATCAGCTGATGGTGATGTAATGGAAGGGGAGGAGTCTCCATTCAGGCTGTGACGTGGTGATAAGCTGTGACTTTGCTCTGCAGTGACTCGGTGTCCAGCGCTGGCTCCATCGGGACGGAGGATGTCGGCGAAGGGATTCGTCACTGGTTAGGAGTTCCACGAGGGGGGTCCCGCGGCGGGGGCTCTCCCTATAGCAGCCACGGGGGGCGCCAGTCTGTCGCTGACACAATGAGCACCTACAGCTTCCGGTAAGCCCCGAGATCCAGTATCCATGTTTGTAGAGCCACGACAATTAGCCGATTGATCGATTAGTTGATCTAAAGCAACTCCTCTGATCCCTGGATGTTTGTCACGATGGACTTTATTTTGAAATGTCTCTTCTGTCCCTCTGAAGTTCTTGCGTGGATCCTGATGACGAGGGCTCTGAGGCGGGAGGAGCTGGTCCCAGAGGCGTGGGTCGGGCCCCGTCCTCCTCGGCCCTCTCTGAGCTGCTGGACGGACTTCGTAAACGCAGAGCCGGCGGCGACGCAGGCGATGGAGCTGGCAGCGCCGTCTCCCTGCCGGTTTATCAAAAGACCGCAGCCTCAACTCTGAGGCGAAGAGCTTCAGCCGTCTCTCTCGGCGCTCCAGACGACCCCCAGGAGCCCCGGCCGGGCCCCAGCATCCTCAAACCGTCGTCCCCGCTCCTGCCGCGCGCCGCCAGCAGTCGCTCCATAACCGAGTCTCAGCCGTCTGCCGCCGCCAAACTCTCTCGCTTCAACTCAAGCGACTCCCTCACTTCGGTTCCCTCGCTGCCTCGCCTCTCCTCGTTGGCTTCCTCCCTCGCCACTCGCCATCACCCTCCCTCCCTGTCCATCCCCGAGGAGGAGGAGCCCCTGCGCTCCGTGAGAACTCCCATCCAGCGCTCACCTCAGCCACTGAGGCGATGCATGCTGGGTAGTCTCGTCACAGAAGACGGAGGTGAAGGCTCTCTGGGTTCAGAATCCATGGTCTTCCAGAACCGCCGTCTGACGGAGGATAACGGGCGTGACGACGCAGCGTCCGACATCCTGCCCGCCATCCGGAGAGCTCAGTCCACCAGCAGCCTGGCCAGCTCAGTCAGGGGGGGCAGGAGGTCGCTGAGCGTCCACTTCGGAGAGCTGCCCCCCTCCACCCGCAGCAGGAAAAGCTCTGAGTCGTCCAGCTCAGGCGGCTCAGGAGGAAGTTCCCAGGGGGCGGGGCCAAGACACAGGCACGAAAGGCCGCAGGGAGAAAGACTGGAGGCCGAGGGCAGCGAGGGCGGAGACGTGGCTTCAGTCATGAAGAGATACCTGAAGAAGGAGATTGACTGAACCGGATGAACTGAGGTCTCAGGTGTGTAGACGCGGGGTCTGCTTTACGACCACTGGGGGGCGCCATGTGGAACATTTTCAAATTCGACAAAGTTGGAAATTTTTTTACTTGCCTCTCTGGGGTTTTTTATACAGATTAAAAAAACTGCTAAAACAAATGATCCTGATAAATAATTTTTTTCTGTTGCCTTCAGGGCTTCCGTAGTTTCTAGAACATAGATTTTATTACTGGAGATAGTGTCTCCGGCTCCATCACTTTGTTCCAGACTGAATTATCTCAACGACTGCTGGATGTATCACCAGGAGGTTTGGTTCAGACAGTCATGCTCCTCTCAGGATGAATTGTAATAACTTTGATGATCCTCTGAGTTTTCCCTCAGCGCCATTATGAGGTCAACATTTTAATTTGTCCAACACTCTGGTATGCACTCGCTCCTAAGTGCTGCTTTGGGAAACGTAAAATTTTTAGTGTGTTGGCAGAAATGCTTTTAAAGATCGTTCATTATCAGGGAATGGATGTGACTGAACTCTTAAAACTAAAAACCTACAAGAAGCTGTCATTCATTTCATCCTGCGGTTGTGAGTGTCACTCGCTCGGAGAGGAGCTGTAGCATGATTCATAAATATCTGAATATCCGTGTATTTTTAGACCCAGTTCAACTTTCAGTGAAGTGATTGTGAGGTGTTTGATCAACACAGGCCCAGACCTGTATCTGCGGCCGCATATGCACACGACACTTCTCGCGTCCTCTTTTCCACTCTGACCATCTCGTCTTTGTTTCTTTTTTTTTCCCATCATCCTCTCTGTGTGTCCTCATCCAGCTGTGAGCTTCACAGAAACACTGACGACTGCTGGAGCTGCAATCAAGGCTGAACACGATACTTGAGGAGCCATCAGGGATGTTTCTTCTGATTCTCCGCATTGATATTTAATCCACCTGAAAATGCATTTGTTCAACACACAAGCACTAAATCGACTGTATTTTCAGATAAGCACTGTTTGTATATGAATAAAATGAAAAATGAAAAGAAGTTCTTGTGAATTTATTCCACCTGTCTTCCTTATTCTGATATTCTCTGGTGTTAGCGAAGCTGCCACCAGCCAGGTTAGTTTTCCCACCTCTTTCATCTAGGATCAATTATCTTGACAGCTGTTGGATGCATTGCAGTGATATTTATTGGAAACACTCATCATACCCAGATGATGGATCCTACAGACTTTGATGACTCCCTGACATTTCCTTCCAAAGGAGCAGGTGGAGGTGATTGTCGCTTCGGCCATCGTTGCATTTCTAAGACGAGTTTAAAACACGTCCTCTGAGCAGCTACATCTTCAGGGCAGACTGGCGGCTACAGTGAGTCGCTATCAGAAAGTGACGAGACGAGCCCGAGCTACTGGGTTAGCATGCTAACTTCAGTAGAAGAGAAGGCGTGACAGAAACGAGAGTTAACATTGGTGTCGCTTAAACCACTTTTGGACACAGTTTCTTCTAGACTGGTAAGTAAACAGCTGTTAATGCTAACGTTAGCTGTGTAGCAATAGCAAAATAAATAGCTTCTTTCAGAGATTGGTTGGTACTGAATTTTTCTCCCTGTGTTTTATTTTGAAGTGCTGATCCATGAGAAGATATATTTGTGGTTTTAAGAACCAAAAACCATCTCAGTGTAGTTTTACATCTCCTCTCTCAGGCTTCTCTCTGGAGCTCTAGTAACAACAGGTCAGTGAGCCAATCAGAAGAGAGGAGGCTCTGAGCCAGCAGATGGTTGACGACTGAAGTTGAAACTTTTCATGTGAGCCTCCGTCGACGTCCTGGAGGTCGATGGCGGTGGAGATGCGGAGGAGGAACAGGACAGAACGCAATAAAAATAAAATGATATTTAAAATGGAGCATCCAGAGACTGATTGGCGTGAAGAATGAAAGCAGAGAAATGATATTCATATTGTGACTGTGAGAGTGTGGGAAGCAGAAGTGATGGAGAAAATTGGAGCAGGAGGAAATGGAAGAATCTCACCCACAGAGGAATGAAGCCACAACGTGAGGAGCAATGGGAACTTTCCTTCAAAGCTTTTATTTATATATTTTTTCATTCTTTTATGAATTCAGAGAGAGTCTATTGAACACTGTGTCGCTGAACGGCGACACGTGTGTTTTGTGTTTGCACAGTTCTTCACACCTGGGAGCTGCCCAGTGAAACGCTGGACTCACAGCAGCTGCAGGAGTTGAGGGTAAAGTAACTCGACCAAGGACGCAGCTGATGAACAGACGCCAGGACAGAGAGAGAGAGAGAGAGAGAGACATCTAGCTTCTCCACCCTCATTTTCCAGCCAGTGAAAAGCATCAACTAAAAATGTTGAGAAACTCTGGAGGCGTAAACTGACTCTCTGACCTTCTGTTCGTGGTCAGTTCCGCTGAACGTGGTATTTCAGACTTACAGTCTCTTGATGAAGTTATAAGAGGGAGGTTTTTTGGTTGTGTCTGGAGGTTAGAGCTGCACTGTCAGACCCCCCCCCCCCCCCCCCCCCCCCACACACACACACACACACACACACATCTGTGCTCTGCGGGAGCCGAGCCAGAGTTCAGCTGGAGGTAACATTTACTGTAAGTAACTCCAGTCAAAACCATCTGCAGCAGATGCACGTCGGCCTGTTCTGCAGCACAAACTCTCCTCTGCGTCACGGCCACAAACAAACACCACTGAGACGCAGTCCTACGGCCTCTATTTGAAAAGGTATTTTAAAAATGGGAATACATTCCTGGATTCCATCTTCAATTTCCATTGCAGCAGCTGCCAAACAAAAACCGTAAAATTAAAGTTAAATATCCTAATTCAAATAAAATGTAAAAACAATAAACTTACAGAAAAGGTTCATTAATATTTCTACAGAGAAAACTGTCTCCTAAATTATTATGAAGTGAATCCACTAAAGTTTCTGCAGAGAAACTTTTTCCTGATAATAAAATTAAGCATCAATCAATGAAATATTAACACAAGCTTAATATTCTAAAGTAAACCTTTTGTTTTGAAGACAAAGTAAAAAATACTGTGTAAAACAGATTAAAATCATCTCAAACTTCAACTTGCAGTATTTGTGTTAACATTGAATCTTTAAGTGTAAAGTAATGTTAAAACCTGTAGAAGCAAAATCTAAATACAATATTTACTGATTCAGATTCAGATCAATTTTCTTACATTTCTCATAAAATATAATAAACTGAAGAAATGCAAATTAAACTGTTAAGTCTCTGTATGTCGTCTTTTAACTGAAGTGGGGTTGGAAACTTAATTACAAATAACATACGCACGACTATTGACTTTATAACACTTTTATTTAATATATTCAGATGTAAATTTACAATATCAACCAATTATTCACAAATAGTTCTTCGGAGCCCCGGGATGATCTGAAGAACTAAAACTGGCAGTTAAATCTCAGAGCTGTTAGCTTTGAATATTTGACATGTTTCTTACTAATAACTTCCATGCTGTTGAGATCAGTAACTGCACACCTTACTTCTCAGGGAGGGTTCTAGTACAGTGACTGAATCTACCCTACACACATCAATGTTCACATTCACTTCAGATCAAACCAAAGATATTAAACAAATAGTATGATGAACTGTATATATTATGTGACTGTATAGAAGCACAGAGAACTTAACATTAACTTGGATTCATTCATTCATGGTGTATTGCTTGGTATTAACTGAATAACACATTAATTAATCAAGGACAGAATCAGCCTCAATTGACTTACAGCAACAGGGATTTTTCGGGGCTGATTCTGATTATTAGTAATCAAAGAGACAGAAATATTCAGAACTAATGCCAACACAAAACGACTGCTACATAAAGACACTCATGCTTTCAAGTTTCTATTATTTTTTATTATTTTGTCCAACCCATTTATATTAACAAAGATAGGCTAAATAACAGAAACACTTCTGTATAAACAGTATAATCTTCATGAAGGACTGTTGTATTAGACTATATCAGTTTTAGCTGGATGTTCCTAATAAATTGTCAACTGAGTGTACATTAATAATTATCAGCTGTGTGTACAGGCTGCAAAGAGCCTGACTGGAATGAACTGATTGCTTTTGGTGCTGTTTTCACCTGGGAACTGATACTGGCTCCCTGGCAGCCTAAAGATGTTGTTTAATACTTTTATCATATATTATTATTATCATCCCCATATAAGATGTTTTACCCTCCTCTTCCCCTTTTAAAAATGTGCCGCAGTAACACGTTTACTCAGAGTACATCACCTTTCATCACCAGCAGTGAGGGACCGTTTACGTGCTGACGTCACTGTAGCGTCTCCTCGTCAGTCTCTGGAGTTTCTGTTACCGGTAGAGTTTATTGCTGCTCTATCTGAACACAGTTAATGTTGTTGTTTTCTTCATTACAGTGACTAACTACCTGCTGTACATTTAAACTGAGCAGTTCTGCTCCAGCACCCACAGCTCTCTGCTGCTTATAGCGACTTTCACTGATTCAGCTTTTGTTTACATGCTGTTTAGAACTGATTGTTACTTTAGCTTAGTAGTTAGCTCTGGCTTCTCTCTCTCCTTTGCTCAGTGTTAAACCAACAAATTAACTTGTACATAAGAGTGTTGTGTTTTTGATGGTCCTATTAAAAAGAAAATACACGTTAAGCAGAGGGCGTGGCTACCGCGTGATGGACACCTGCCTGTTAATCCGGATATGACGTCAGAGCGATGTGTCATTGAGTTTTCAGTTCATCAAAGTTAGTTCCAACATGTTGTTTACCGGCGTTCAGCTGTTCTCAAAGACTCTCAGAGGAGTCGGCGGTTCAGTTTTTTCTGGTAAGTACATTTTGTTTTAAGCCTGTTTCTTTGCTAGCCAAGATTAGCATCCCTGTTAATATCACAGTTCAGGTGAAGATGCGCCTTGCTAACCAAGCTAGCCAGCTAGTGCTAGCGTTAGCTGATAACCTGTGTCAACCTGGGTTAGCCCGTGGAGGTGTTCAGTCAAAGCTCAATAAAAAGGCGAATTTAATCGACATTAATCTAATGACGTTTGGTTTGTGTTTCTCCATGTGACCTGCGTTAGTGTAATGCGCAGCGTTAATGTTGGTTAAAACATTGTCCTACATAGATACCAGTGGCGATTGCTCTAAGACTGCAAGGGAAGCTCAGCTTCCCCTAAAATTTCAACAAAATAAGTGGTCAAATATGTGCTGTTGTGTGAACATTTCATTGACTAAATATGCGCTAGAACACGTTCATCTTTTGTTCAGAATCAGCTACTTATCACAGGTAACTGACAGGACTTCTTCTCCTTCCTCCCCGCAGCGCCACAGAGCTTTACACAGTGTAGACACCGAGCGTCTCCTGACGTCACTGGGGAAGCAGAGAGTGGGTTGTTCCACTGCAGCCAAACTAGACGGTGATTGGATAAATGCTGGGCTTTGTCCCGCCCATCGGACGCTCAGCGTCTCTGGGGGTCTATGGGACAGTGGGCTGGCCCGGACGCTCGGCTTCTGCATGATGATTGGATGATCTGTCTGAGGCTGAGTCCCTTTTTGATTGACAGCGAAATGAGCGAATCAGCGATCTTGAAGTATAAGCATCCACCGGAGCAGTTTTCAAGTTTTTCATTCCGTTGTTCGGAGTTGATCTGGAGACGTTACTGATCCCCAGCGACTTTGTCTTCGTTAAAAACGACTAGCGTTGTGTTTGGCGACTCTCTTCTGTCACTCTGCGAATTTACATATAAATAAACGGACACGTTTTATGTTGTAGGCCGAAAATGAGCTTCCCCTCCTTATAGGACCAGCAGCCGCCACTGATAGATACATACATTTTTAATTACAGATAATTACTGTCATTTTACACAGATCTGTATGTAATTTAAGAAAATAGAAAAAATACTGTATAAATAATACAGTAATTTTTTTTTTTTTTTTACAAAAATGGGAAATAAATGTAATTCATTATGATTGGCATAATGCTTAAAATAGAAGTTTGGCTGTTAATTCACAGATCATTTCTGTAATTTTACAGACTTTTGTACTCAATTAAAAAAAACTGAAAATTACTTTTAGAAAACTTAGTTGTTTTCTGTAAAACTTTTTACAGTGTAATGGATTAGCTTAGTCTTAGCCTCCCGTTTGTATATAAAAAAGAGTTTTATGTTGTTTTTGTAAATCCATTTTTAAATTTGAAGTATTTATTGGTGGATTAATCGTTTATTTATATTTTTCTTTTTACTCAGTTAAACGTGAACGCACAGGTGTGATACACGTATTTTTTACATTCAGTGTAACTTTCCGTACACGTCATTATCTCCGACGTACATCGCACGTTCACGTCCTGCTTGTAGCTGCAGAACTCGGCTGAGAATCATCATGTTTTTAGGTTTTCTTCAGTATCGCAGTAATACAGTGATAGTTGTCTGTACATTTATGAGTATACCGGAAACAGGAAGTGCTAATAGTGAATTCGGCATCTTTAAGTGGCCGAAATGTAAAATATATAGGCTACAAAACGGGGCTCAAGTTTTAGCTCACAGTGTGAATCCATGGCAACATTATACTTCCTGTTTCTGGTAAAAGTTTACAGCTGCTCATATAAGTGACGACTTTTAAGATTTAATATGACATTATCTAAAAGACTTTGTAAATACTAATAATAATAATGATGAAGATTTTTAAGCTTATATTGATACTGGAGAAATCCAAAGACAGACAGCTCTGTCTGATTATAGCTGATGATGGTTTTATTTAATTATTAATTTATTCATTTTTAGGGGTAGGTTGTAAAATAAGGAGGTTAACGATGTTGCATAAATTTTTACCTTTACATTCAAACTGATGAGGGTTTTGTGAAGCTGTTAAAACAACATTTTTCTTTGCTCTGAATGGACGGAGGAGCCGAGTGTCCCTCATGAAACCTTATCTCACACTCAGATAATCCTCCTTCAAAAAGCTCTTATATTAAATGTTTTCCCTCCTAATACCTTGGAGGAATTCTGGATGATCCCCTCTTTAACTCGTGCACTGAACTCCTCCAGCGGCCGTAACAAACCTGCGACCCACTTCAACACGTAAGTGTGATGAAGTCTGTCATACATTAGTGTTCACTGATTGGCTCTCTGCGTCAGTCTTGACCTAATTATCATAAGTGGCTCCTCTGAATTGCAGATTCCTGCAGAATCTCATCTGAATGTTTCTTGACTTTAACGAGGCGACGGGTCCAGACACAGACATTTATACTGATCCAGAGCAAAAGTAAGAATCTGATTTAAGCTCAGATAGAGTCACTTTGTGGGTGAACATGGTGTTTATGTCTCTTTAACGATCAAATTCACATTTTACAAAGTGTATTTGAGGAGTTTTTAAAGGGAAGTTCAGATACTTACTGTACATGAAGTGCAGCTTCCCTGCAGGGACTTTTTTTTATTTTTGGCCGGTTTCTCAGTTTCTAATCTTTCTCAGGTGAAACAGAAGAAATAATTAAACTCTGCAGTTTCTTTTCGCTTCTTTAAAATTCTTTATTTCATTCTCACTGTGTGGCTGGTCACGCTGCTCTGAGATGTCTGTTCTCCCTCAACATCCTTTTATCTCAGAGAAATCACTATTATAGTTTGGACCTTATTATTTAGCTATTATTAAGTCAAGATGACCAGATTTCTGAAATGAAAGCCAGGGACATTTCCAGTCAGTATATCATTAAAATGTCCAGTGTTTGTATCTATGAAACAAAAAGGGGAGTTGTTGTAACTGTTGTACTGTAATAAACTGATAGAATGAGCAGGTCTGCTGTATTTTTATTGGATCACTCAGAAAACTTCAAATAAAACACAGAAGAAGAGGAAATATGGAGCTTTAAAAGCGACTGTACATGTGTGTGTCTCTTTCTGTAGATATGAACAGTGAGTGTGAAGCAGCCGGTTCTCATCAGCAGCTGGAGAACAGCTGTGCGTCAGGTAGGAGAACCTTCCTCTGTGATTGCATCTCTGCCGCCGCACGTGCTCAGATGATGTATATTGAGCCTGATTGTCCTCACTTGTAATTGCCGTTTGACTTACAGTAATGGCGCTGCACCACAGAGCCGGTGTCTCACTCTGAGATCGACTCCTTGCGATTGAACGCACCGTCAACGGCTGCGGATAAATCACGTTCCTGCTGCCTGAGTCCTCTTAATGAAATTGATGAGAGAAGGCAAATAAAATTAAAACCAAGCACTTAATAATTGATGCGCCGTCCCTCTGCTGGATAATACAGTCCATAGATCAGCAGCGGTTGTTTGTGTGAAGCTGGAGCTGCGTTATCGAGCGCTGTCTGACTGCTGCAGGCCGCTGCAGCCAAATGTGGCTTGTTAGGGAATCTAAACAATAGAGGAACAATAGAGGATCCGCACTTTAACAAATCTTCACCGCCTCAGGGCGTCTGACAGTGACACACACCCTGCACCAGCCAGTGTGTGTGTGTGTGTGTGTGTGTGTGTGTGTGTGTGTGTCGGGGGGACCTTGTATATATTAGGGAAATAAATGCATTGTGTGTTTTTGTCCCGGAGCTGATATGGGAGCGTTTGTTGGTCAAGTCCCAGACAGGTCATGAGTGGAGGAGGACGCTCAGCGTGTAAATTGTCCTGCTCACTGACCTCAAATATTGCTCCCAGAAGCCTTTGTGAACGTGGCATTGTGTGTGTGGGCCGAAGTGAAGTCTGCGTTAAGTGGTAAATGTGCACAACAGAAGAAGAAGTGAGAGCAGGATGTTGTTTCTGTCTATTGCTGCCGTTCTCTTTTTTATTGTTTTCCTGCTCGTCAGCAAATCTGCCGGTTGACCTCAGGTCCTCGGAGCCGCAGCAGAAACATCCACCAAGAAATTACCCAGACTGCACTCGGCACTAATCTGCAGTTTATGCACCGTGTTCCCTGGTGATGGTTTCTGTAGAGAAGGAAGTGCTACCTTTTTTACTCATGGGAATTATTTTCAGCAGCAGATTAATCCACATCTGATGCTACACAGAGTCTTTGTGCAACACTGTGACTCACTGATGTGTTTTAATGGTACAATAGAAACAATGGAGCTCTGTGGCTCGGAGGAGTCCGTTATATCAGACTGTAGACACACACACACACACACACACACACACACACACACACACACACACACACACACACTGCTGGTTAGCAGGAGACCTACATTGTTGATTTTGAAAACTCAGTCCATTCAGTGTAAAGCTCAGCACCAAGGCCAAACACTCCTCCACTCGTCTGTCCGATCCAGTTTATTATCTCGATCTGCACCGTGTGGTACGAGTCTGATTTATTACATCAAGATCCAAAACATCATTTCCTGACACGCTGATGAAAAATGCCCAAATTCACAACGTTTAGCAAAGTGATGGATCTGGCTTCTGTGGACTGTGCCCACACATTCAATGGGCAGTGCAATGATATGAAGTGTCTCCAGTGGGACAAAGTAAATACACCTACAGACACATTACAGTCTATGTAAATAAATATAAAACAAACAATAATCAATATAAAATCTGAGGTATAGAAGCAGAATAAGTGCATATGCTCAGTTTTATTGCACACAGGTAAATTGCACGGATCATATTGCACAAGTTTAGGGTGTTATTATTATTATTTTTTTTTACTTTTCTTTTTCTTTTTTTAAATTGAACAAAAATAACCAGAAGACAAAAACATTAAACACAGATCAAACTTCACTGAGACTAAACAAACCAAATAATCAACTCAAACACAACCAGACAAAAGCAATCAGGCTCAATGGCCTGAATTAAATATGAAAAGAAAAAACTAAACTATAATGAAATAAGAAAAACAAAACAAAGGCAAAAATAAATACAGTTCTGCATTTAATAATACGTTTCAAAAGTTATTTGATTTTCAATGATGATTCAGATCTGCACCAAAGTTTAAAGGGTTTTTCTCTGGGTCATGACTCATCCGTCCGTCAGGTCTGATGCAGATTCACTTTTTGAGTAATGCTGCTGACAAACAAACAAACAAACAAACAAACAAACAAACAGTCACAGGTGAAAACACAACCTGCTCTGTGGAGTAAAACTCGGCGTCCTGCTTCAGCTGCTGTGAGCAGTTTATTATCGTAAGAAAAATAAATATGTGCTAATTGAACATTTAGCGGCTCCGTATCAACGCTTGGCGACGAGGCGGATTCGCTCATTAACAGCATTTCCTCATTATGCTGATAGGAGATGTGATCCAAGGACGAGGACGAGGAAACACCGTCTCTTCTTTAATGGACGTTTCTTTTAATCTTCATTTAGCCGCCTTTTAATTCAGCTCGCAGCCTGTTTGTGGTGTAACGACTCTGGTCCTGCTCGTGTTTTTCTGCTTGTTTGTGCATTCAGCAAAAAGTGTTCTTTAAAAAGCACATTGTTTTTTTGTTTGTTGTTTTTTTAAGCCTCCTCGCCGGCGACAGTCGGAGCCGCCATTTTGTTTTCAGGTTGTCGTCATTCTCGTGGACACGATATCTAAGTAACGCCATGACAGAACTTTGGCACAAACATTCACCAGGACTCAAGGACGAACTGATTAGACCCTGGTGGCTAAAGGTCAAAGGTCAAGGTCAGTGTGACCTCACAAAACATTTTCTAGCCATTACTCAAGACTTGACACAGATGGTTCATATTTTATGACTCTGGATAAACAGGGATGTGACCTGGAACGAGTCTGAGTGGAGGAGGTGGCGGATCTGTTCAGTGTGACCTCTGCACCTCTGCCTCGGCGTGAAGGTGAGGCGCAGGAACGTGGAGCGTTCTGTCGCGGCGCCCGGCTCACTGCGGAGGCTTATCTGCCCTCACATGTATCTGTGAAGAAAACACAACAGCAGCGTGAGAACCAGGAGCGATGGCAGGAAAGTAGAGAGATAAAAGAGATGAGATTGTGGGTAAGATGGAAGAGCGAGGGGGGTGGGGAGGTGGGGGGATTAGACAGAGTGGAGAATGAGATGGGATGAGGACGGATGACACAGCGAGCGAGCTAGGGGGTGGAGGGGTGGAGGGGCGGGGGTGGATCTTTCACAGAAATAATGATATCTATTCTCCTTCAGAGGCCGTCGTCTAATCATTTTATTCTTTGGTTATCAGAGATGGAGGAGACAGCGCTCTGCCGTGTTGGCAGGCAGCCACTCGGCTAACACACAGCGCTGCCTGTCTCGGCACAGAGAAGCCAAAATCAGGCAGTTTATTCATGTGGACAGTGATCCTGTTCAGAGTCTCAGGATAATAAATCCGGCGGCGCGTTAGCAGGGGAATAACACAGTGAGGAGGCTCTGAACGCCGTCTGTGGACCTTCATTAACGCTGCCTCTTATTGTCTCATCATTTCTCTTAATTGTCATAACTTTGAACCGAACAAAGTCGTGGCTGAGATCTGGAAACGTGGCGACGATACAACAAAGTTCGACCTGGAAAGACACGAAAACAGTCACATGATCGATCAGTTTTTAAAAGACTTTTGGATCAATAAAGAACATCTATCTATCTATCGATCAATACCTGTGCACGGCAGCAGTGGTAGCAGGGAAAGATCTTGGTTAAGGCGAATAAACAATGATTTCATAACAGAATGAGACAACTAAAAGGTGCATTTTTCTTCTTCCTTTGGCGCCTACATTACCCACAATGCAACTTGAGTGCTGACAGTACGGTCTATTCCTTTTCTTATGAAGGTTCCTAACTGAGCTGGTCCAGTTCTCTAAGTGATAAGGAAAGGAGCTTTAATGCTTCCTATCTTATCTCCTTTAGCGTAGGAAACACGGGACCATCCTTTAGGAAAGGAAAGGAGAAATTGCCGTCCCACAATCCCTTGCTGCAGCGATTTCCCACATAACTTTTAATGGTTGAACTTTTTCTATTTGTATATTTTGTTCATGTTTTCTTATTTCAACATTTTGATCATGTTTGTTTTTTAATGATTTATCATCCACGTGTTTTTTGACTTTTCAACGGCAGCCAATGATTAGCATGTTATGCTAGTAGAAGCTAATGTAGCCTGTAGCAGAGATGCGAGGGGGCTACAGAGGTCTCACTTCTCTCTAACTCCACCCCCCCCCCGGATGTTTTCACTTTTCAGATTCGTTGTTTTCGGACTGAAGTGATGGAGGACATTTATCAGACACAGTTCAGTCTGTTCAGTGTTGGTTAAATCCAGTTACTCGTGAGTCTCGGCTCTCCAGCCGCTCTGTGGCGCCGAGTCGCCGAGTTTTCCTTCAAGTCTCCGCTCTGTTTTCCCTCCGTCTGCATGTGTCAAAGTTACAAGTGAAAGATGTTGCAGATCGGAGCGAGACAGCTGTTGTAGCACAGTGTCTAATGAGGTGTGTGTGTGTGTGTGTGTGTGTGTGTGTGTGTGTGTGTGTGTGTGTGTGTGTGTGTGTGTGTGTGTGTGTGTGTGTGTGTGTGTGTGTGTGTGTGTGTGTGTGTGTGCTGCTTCCTTCCTACTGGAAACCATCCCTGAAGCTGCAGACGGACGGTCTGTCTGTCTGTCAGCTTGTTTTTAAAATGATATCACTGAATCATTGAAAACCTTTTGTCGTGTATTAAATTCAGACGGACAGAGAGAGTTCAGAGCTTTGAAGAGAATTTCACAAATATGTTTTTAAAACTGCTGCTGCGTCGTCGTCTGTTCTCCACAAGACATCAGCCTTTAACTCAGAGGAGCTTCCTGCGTCCCACTGTTTCCTCCAACCTTCATTTTAATCATTTTAACCCAAACCACGATCTTTCTCTGAACTTCACCACCACGTTTTTACTCTTAAACCGAACCAAACATTTATCGTCACGCAGATTTATTTCCCATCAGTGATTTGTAAAAGTTGGCCACGATCACAAAGACGATGTTGTGTACGACCGAAGCATCAGCATCAACAAAACTAATTCATCAACTTAAAAAGTGAAAACGGTGAATGTGTCAGACAGAAAACTCTCCTTTGAGCTCTGAGTTTGGTCTCTGGAAACAAGGTTGAGGAGACTGAACTAAAACAGCCGAGGCTGAAACACTGAAGAACCAGAAGCTGCAGTTCCTCTAACGGCCACTAGAGTCTGGCTCCAACAGTGAGTCAGTCCCCATAGACTCCCATGTTAAACTGTCCAACTTTACAGCAGGAATAAACATGTTTACAGCCTGGTACAAAAACTGTTTTGGTCTCTAGAGATAATTTCCTCCTTCATGACACCTGTTTGTATAACTCACCTGTTAAGTTAAGCTAAAGTTATGGAGAATTGAGGGCGTGGCCTCTCTGAGTGACAGGTGGGTGAGTGAATGCTTGTCACATGAAGTCTCGGCTCCACACACGCCCCTCCTCTTTGACCATATTTGGATTATTTTGGGAGTTAGGGGGCGGAGTCAGACACTGCCAAGATGGCGAGGGTGAAGCAGCCCACTCTGAGCTTCAGAAACCTGTGTATGACGTCACAGAGGCGACGTCCTTCTTTATTTACAGACAAGGCAGAGGTGGCGTTGATTCTGTGCAAAAGTTTAAACTGACTAATAAAATTAACCTGATGTGTTTTGTTACTTGATGATGATGATAATTCCTCATCATCACAGCGTCATCAAGAAAAGCAAAGATGGAGATCAGTAAACAGAGTAAACAAACAACGCATCACCTCCATTAGAAGAACCGGCAGCTAACTGTGTGCTAACTGTGTGCTAACCGCGCTAGTTTCATATTCATATTCATCATGTGGTCACGAGAGTGGTGTCGATCTTCGAACGTGTTTCCCTGAAACGACCGTACTGCTGCTGATATTGAAATCATAATCAATATATTGAATACAGGTGATCAGCATTGATCAGCCTGCAGAGGTTCAGTCCCAGCAGTTCACTGTAAAGCCCCGCGGATCACAGAGTGAAATACAGCTACTTAGACAGATTACCAGCTCAGGATGAGATGACTCGTAAATCACCCCCCCCCCCCCCCAACACATCATCCATCCTGTAAATCTGCACTACATGGGACAATGTTATTTTGCCTCTCTCTCTCTCTCTCTCTCTCCCCATCTTATGTAAGTGTGTCCTGATCTTCCTGCAGCCCACAACAGTCACCCTGACACATATATACTCTCTCTCTCTCTCTCTCTCTCTCTCTAGCAAAAGTTTCATTATCATTAAGGTCAGGTTGTGTGTGGAGGGGGTGGGCGGGTGAGGGGGCACACAGAGAGAGAGAGAGGCAGGCAGTGAGTGAGAGAGAGAGACTATGTGTGACTGAGAGAGAGAGAGAGAGAGAGAGGGAGGACAGAGGAGTCCGCGGAGGAGAAAGGAGGACAGATCGGAGGCAGAAAGCAGGAGGCGCTTCAGTCAGGAGGATGCTGCTGCTGCTGCTGCTGCTGCGCTCACGTGCCGTGGACCGTCTCTGATCCAGACCGCGACGATCCACCTCGGGCCCCCCCTACCCCCCCACCCCCACCCACCCCCCCCAACACACACACACACACACACACACACACACCTGACCGACTGACCACGGACCAGGAGGATCCCCGGTTTCTCCTCCTCACACTCATCCGCACATCCTCTCCTGTCAGCGGACCGGCTCGTGTCGCCATGCCGCCGGCCGCCTGCTCGCTCGGGTACCGACTCCGCGACACCTTGCCCGCGGTGCTGTGGATCGGGCTGTTGTGGAGCAGCGTCTCAGCGGGAGGTACAGTCTCATTCCTATATAGTCTGACCCCCCCCCCCCCCCCCCCCCCCCCCCCCCCCCCCATGCCTGTAGACTCTAACCCCCCCTCCGGTTCTCTGTCTCGGCTCCAGCTTGAGTCCAGTTCTCTCCGGGCTCCCGGGCTTTTCTCAGAGTCTCTTCAGTCTTGAATCAAACGCTGTTACAGGCTGTTTTTATTTTATTTTATTATTATTTTTATTATTATTATTATTATTGTTATTATTTTATTTTTACTGTAAAAGCAGCAGCTCCGATCAGTTGTGGCTGCCGGGCTGCACGCGCATCCTTCAGAGAGTCCGTGTGGACCGGAGCCCACTCGTGTGCGTGGGTCGGCGGGCAGAGGATGCAGAGAGAGAGAGAGAGAGAGAGAGAGAGAGAGAGAGAGAGAGAGAGATCACCTGTCAACAACAAGCTCTGCAGTTAGACTGTTTCTAACGGGGGGGGGGATTCCTCCATCCAGGTTGAGCATCAGTGAGTGAGGAGGGACAAAGTTGGAGAGAGAGAGAGGCTGCGGATGTTGATCGAGAGAGAGAGAGAGAGTGTCATCTCTTAATGTTACTTTCAAAATACATCTTTTTACTTCCTGATCATTTTTGCGATATTTCCAGTTTTTTTCCTTCTGTGTTTTTGTTTAATGCACAAATGAAAAATGTGCATAAAACAGCAGGATGGAAATAATCTGTAACTGCTATAAATAACATCACGATATTTTTAGGCTGTATCGCGATGCATGTGTATCTTGATGTTTTGGAAATTGCAGTTTAACCCTTTAGATGCATCAAATCAGCCCTGCAGCATCTGTCTGCATCAAAACGTCCTTATATCCATTTGTGTTCTTAGTTTTAAATTTGCAACAAAAACAAAAAAAAAAGGTGGAAATCACAAACAAATCTGACCTTTAACGAACACGGAGCTCAGAGCAACAAACAGGTGCATCGACTCGAATCAAGAGAAAGACATTTAACCCAGAGCCGCCGGTTTCAGAACATGTTCAGTTTCGCCACGAGTTTCTCAACACGTATAAACTCGCTTCACAAAAACACACACACAGCCAGGACATGGAGAACGCCACAGGAGATGGCGGGAGAAGAGAAACACCAAAGCGGGATTTTGTGTCGGCGACTTAAATTAATTATGTGACAATTTCTTATTCTCCATGTTCATGATACAGTTACTCATTCACCACGCAGTGATTTACTACGTCTCACCTGGAACAAGCCGCGATACATCGAGTATCGTCGATATATTGTCCCACGTGTTTTACTGCGCTGAGGTTGTTTATAGCTGCACAAACTAGTTTATGATTTGTTTTTACTCTTAATCCGTCATGTTTGTAGCGTCCTGTGAGAACGGTGTTTGTCTGAAGAGTCACATTTTTATCAATGAGGTGTTTTTAAATAGTTTATTTAGCATCAGAAGTTAATGGGTTAATGGATTCCTCCCTGGCCAGGTGTCAAACAAACAAACAAACAAACAAACAAACAACCTCCTTTGCAGAGGTAATAATTGCTGCTTGCAACAAATTTCTGCTTTGTAATGTAAAAGACATTATTTTTACTTTTATCGTCAGTTAAAAAACTTGATGTCGTGATAATTTTATGATTCTTTGTGAATAATTTGTTTCCGAACGTCTTGTTCCAGCAGATTTCATCACTTTCTCTCCACAATGAAAAGAAAAGAAAAGAAAAAGAAAAAGAAACTCCGAAGTGACAGTTGGTCTCACAGAGCTGCTGAATGTCCCATGACTGTTAATGAGGACTTTCCCGCTGAGTTCAGCTTCATTAATTTACCCATCAGACACGTAAACACACGTTAACATGCATTCATCACCAGTCGGCTCGCAGCAGGCCTCAGTCTCCTCGTTAATCCTTGTCACTCCTGTCGCGCACAAATGTTCGATCTGTAAATGCAGCCTCTAACACACACACACACACACACACACACACACACGTATAAACCTACTGTAGACACACGCTCTCCATATCATCCGCTGCATCACTGGTTTCATATCTCACCGTCGGTGTCTGTGGTTAATGAGATCACCCAGCAGAGATGTAATGTCACAGAGCAGGTTTGTGATTGTGTGTTTATGCGTTAGCGTGTGTGTGTGTGTGTGTGTGTGTGTGGTTTTAATGCGTGGATTGTGCCTGTGTATAAAGATAGGCTGGATCACTGCATGGTCTAATTTCTCGGGGTGAGAGCGATAATCTGCTGGAAAGACAGCTTGACAGCTGAGTAGAGATTCAAGAGCTCCAGCTGGGAAGCAAAGACAACTGCAGTTTGCATCCAGAGAGCGACATGGAGCTCTTTTATCGACCCACACTGCTATTGTTGTGTTGTAAAAATGTCAATGGTGCATGTCTGCTTGATTTAAAAAATATAGATCCTCCTCTTTTCTCCTCTGCTCTCAGAAACTCATCCGTCTTGTGATTCGCCTCTCTCCTCTCATCACATCACCTCTCCTGTTTCCTCCTCAGCTTCCTTCCTCCAGTCCTCTCTTCTTCTTTTTTTTTCCCTTATTACTTGTGAGTGAGAGGAGAGAAAAATGGAACCGAGGGAGAGACGGAGGAGATTGTTTCTTATGGTTGAATAACCCTGGCCTAATTATACAACTAGATCCTCAGGCTTCAAACTTTTTGAGAATATTGTGTCAAGTAGGCATCAGGAGGAGGAACTGGAGGGGAGGAAGTGAAGAGACGTGAAGTTTAGGAAAGAAAAGCAGCGGAAGATAGGAAAGTTTCTATCACAGAAATACAGTAGATGGAAATTCAGATGGTCTCTGCCGTCACCAGAAGTTTTTATATATCATCTGCACTACCTCATTTTCTGTGATTAGTTCTTTTCCACCCATTTTAAACTCCTCGTATGTTCAAGTTCAGCTGCTCACAGACTGTGCAGCGAGTTTTAAAGCTCCTCCAGTGTAAAGGTCTGTGTCCATGTGTAGTGTGATTATAGATCAGCTCTAGCTTCTATATTAATACTGTGAAAGTATCAAAGCCTCAGTCCACAGAGAAATGCACACAGCCTGTATTCAGAAACTGAGCCTTAAAACCAGCCGTCAGGACTTCTGTAACTTTGTGATGTCACAACAAAGTGTCAGGATACAGATCACATGTTAATACCAGGGTGTGAACAGGTGCAAGACTTTTCGAAGATACTTATCATTTCATGTCGATTTTAATCATTTACCTAAATTAATAGTATTTCATCTACGCATTAAAAAAGTCTAAAGTGAATCTAAATGAAAAGCTGCTGTGGCCATTAAAGGTCCAAGTGGGGATGAATCTTGGAAACAGGACGGGAGCTTTGCAGTAGGAAAAGACAAGTCAGCATTTCACCGAGACACATTTTATGATTTATCATTAAACACTGGAGTTGTGTGGATGTTGAGTTGGTTCGAAGTGTCTATAATTAAAAAAACGAGAAAGCTATTAACAGAAAACTGGCATCTTTAGCTTATTGGATCCAAACGGTAAAAAGAAAATTAAATTAATTTGTTTTGAAAAAAGAAAAAATGGAAAGCTGTGACAGAAATCTGAAACGCTCCCTCGGCCATTTTGGATGCACCTTTGAGACGGTCCTGACTTCAGCTCGTCTGTTGGCAAACAAACAAGTACATTCAACAAAATCTAATTTAATTTAATGTAACTCGATGCCAATAAAGTTGATTTCAATAGAAATAAAAACTAGTCTCTTCATCCTGCAGCTGAACAACAGCAACAAACCTGAAAACTGATGAAAAAGCTGTAATGACATTAACAAGCAAAACAAAACAAAGAAGAAGCCATTTTTAGCCATTACTCAAAACTTCACACACAACTGGCTCATATTTTATATGACATGGTGAAACCTGAAACTAGTCTGAGTGGCGGAGGGATACGACCACGAGGAGGTGATTCTAGTTTAATATTCATTTACATGTGAAATCGAGCGTACGGTTTTACCTACGGGTGATACGTGATTGTAACGAGTGTCGGCAGAGTCTCAGCTCGTGGCGGGAGGGACAGTTTGTAGAGACGCAGCAGGTGGAGGAGAAAGAAAAGAGGTTGTTGTAGGACAAAAGCAGACAGGAACCAGCAGAGACAGAAACAAGCAGGAAGTTGGAGGTGACCCCATTTTAATCAGCAGCGCTCTCGGCCCAGCGGCGGCATCAGCGGCGGCGGAGCACAGGTGGGCTTAGAGGGGTTTAACCTTTCGTTTCCAGGAGAGCTCCCCAGAATACGAGCCCCTGATTAACATGATTACACACATCACTGTGCTCTTTAATGAGGAGCTAATGCTGCCTCTTCTATGTAGCTGCAGTCCAGGTTTAAGACTGACTGAAGCCAGTAGTTTAGCATCTTTTAGCCCATTAGCTACATATTGTCTGTACGTTGCATTAGTGCGGAGCTCTTTCTGAAGCGTGGCGGGAGTTAAATTGATTTCCTACCTTCCAGGCAGCCGCTGCTCGCAGGTCAAACTGCACGACGGTGTAAAACTCAACCTGCAGAAACTCAGGAGACACAGAGAGAGAGAGGATTTTATTCAGATTTAATTCAAGCTCACGTGAATTTACCAACAAATCTACATTTTAAAAGACGGAAATATATTCACTCAGTCCAAGAAGTGTCACGTCTGAGGCTGCACAGAGGTCGTGGAGAGAGGTGTTTTCTTTTTGGCCCTGATCCTGATCAGAGTCCAATAAGACCGATCAGAATCTTTTAAGACTGATCAGAGTCCAATAAGAGCGATCAGAATCTTCTAAGACCGATCAGAGTCCAATAAGACTGATCAGAATCTTCTAAGACCGATCAGAGTCCCATGGCACTGGGTTCTCACCTCAATGTTCATGAGCCACTTCATCCAAACACTGAAGGTCCTGGTTCTGAAATATAAAATTGATGAGATTGAATTATTGATCTGATGTGAATGAAAGAACGTGACTCGTGGAACTGAAGTGATCAGCTGGAGAGAAGATGTCTCACTCTGTTGGAGATGTGAGAACTACCGGATCTCTGATCGAGCTCAGACACACAAACCGAAAACACACACGTTTAATTTCTGCCCGTCAGCAAGTCGCTCACAGGATTAATATTGATTATACGCAGAAGATTCAATGCCGCCGGCGACTTTTGTCATTGTGACCGGTGAAAGTGACGGTCAGCGCCGGGTGTTCGCACAGTGCTGAGCATCGCAGCTACATCTGTTGTTACGGAGAGAACGGCCTGAGCTTATCCTCAAAGAATGAGATGGTGGTTTTCTGTATTTTTCATATTGTCAACAAATCCCTTAAAAAGACCCAAAAACCAACAAAGAGTGAGTGAGTTTAAAGATCCTCGAGCGGGAAGCGGCGATCCTGAAGCTGAGCGCCACAGACGGGGAGTTTTATTCACAATAACAAAAATACAGGATTTTACGCTAATACACAACCACAACCAAGACGCGGTGACAGAGCGGCGTTCAGGATTAAATGTGTCGTGTTCACAGTGAAGTTACATAGGAAAGTGTTGCCTGTAAATCATGTAATCCACAGCCACACTTTATTAACCCTTACCGTAAACTGTATGTGAATTTTAACGTGTCATAAGTCACAACTGTTTTCATATTTGATGCATTCAGGGGCACGTGTGGTTTTTGGACGTTTCACAGGTGAAAGATTGAATTTTAACGTGTTTTATTTTTTGCATTCAAAAGCAGATTAGTTGTATATGATGATCAGTTTCAGTGTATTTTCATTAAATAAGTTGCTTTCTGGCAGAAGAGACTTTTTAAATGCACTAAGGAGAGTGTACACACCGCCGCCTGCTGTGTAGGTTTATCTCTGTTCTGAAAATGAAACCAGCAGCTACCAGGAAGGATGAAAACCAATTAAAAAATGTATGGTGTAGCATTAATTTGAATCACGCAGAGTTTGTATTGAACTGGCTAAAACAAACAGACCAGTCCTTTAAAGATTTAATAGTCTCATTTCTTCCCAGCAGCAGTTTTTCTTGAACAACCGCAGGTAGGACTGTTGGGTCGGGGGTCTTCGCCCTCTTCCTCTGTATTCTGGAGTGTGTGTGTGTGTTTATCCTTGTTTGTGTTTGCTGCAGCTGGAGGAGCGTAGACGAAGCACAAGCTGCTATCTCAATTAGCCCCTGCATTCGTTAGGACCGCAAGTGAGAGCTGCAGCTTCTCTCTCTCTCTCTCTCTCTCTCTCTCTCTCTCTCTCCTCTCTCTCTCTCTCTCACACACACCGACATATGGTCCGGGCTTCTGCAACAAACTTACCAGAGATGACAACATCCCAGTGAATTAATCAAAGATGCTGTGTGTGTGTGTGTGTGTGTGTGTGTGTGTGTGTGTGTGTGTGTGTGTGTGTGTGTGTGTGTGTGTGTCGGGGGGTGGAGGAGGAGGAGGAGGAGGTTGTGGGGGTGTCACATGCCTCCCCTGATGCTAACCTTCGTCTTCATCAAAACAGGAAGCCTGAAGCGGTGACATCTCCACCTTCAGCAGGTCTGCTTAGACCTTGGTGACACGGTGCGGCTTTTCAAAGGGGTTTCGATGTGTGTGTGTGTGTGTTTGCTTGCTGCTCAGTGTGTGTGTGTGTGTGTGTGTGTGTGAGTTGCCTCAGTATCCAGGATTATCCTCTCTAGGATGGCTGCAGGACTGCACGGATGCTGCTGACACTTCTCTACAATAGAAGCAATTAACCGAGGCTTAACTTTGTGTGTGTCTGTTTTAAGCCATGGATGTTTCTGCATGTGTGTGTGTGTCTTTCTGTGTGTCTGTGTGTGTGTGTGTGTGTGTGTAGTTGAATCTAAACCAATCGTTTTTTTTTGTTTTTTCTCCGTTCCTGGATCCTCATTTATCAAAGCATGCATAGAACAAGTTTTAAATGCGTGCCGAAGGCGTGCGCATTACCCCAGATAAATAAGCTAAACATGATTCGTCTGGAGGGAATGTGGAGAAATTTATGCAAATTTCACCCACATGTTTTGTTGATGTCGGTATCAAACTATTTCAAAAAACCATGGAGGGGAAAAGAAAAAAGGGACAAGCCAAATCTCTTCATCAGATTCTTTGCTGGAGTCAGATCTATATTTAATGGCTGAAATGTTGTTCTCCACGGCGAACGATGAACTGTGATCCAGAGAGAGATTTGACACGGTTGTGCTGGATTAGAGTGACAATTTGGATTTTCAGTTACACACACAGACACAAACCGGCCTCGACACTTCGCCTTGTCAAACTCACTCAAAGCAGATTGGCACAATCAAGTGTGTCTGCAGCCAAGCCCTTTAAAAGGTTAATATTTCAGCTCCCATTTGCCTCAAAGCTTACGTTAAGCCGCCGCTCTGCTCCCTCGTCTATCTGCCTCTGATACGGGACTGAAGTGGGTCTGTCGACGCGTTCGACAAAATACCGCGTCTGTGTGCTCGATAATCCAACGCCGCGCCGCTCAGAGCGACGCAGATAGCTACGCCTGTCACGCTGTCGAGTCAGCGTGTTTGTCTCCCTCGTACCTCGGCTTCAATAGGTCTCAGAGAGCTGCGGAGAGGAGCAAAGCATCGTGGGATAGAAAGGATGTCTGGCTCCAGTCTGGGTCGTGAGCTTCAATGTATCAGCGCTGCTCCTCTGTTCTCTCTCGGCCGCCTGGTCCCGGGATTGATTGATTGATTGATTGATTGATTGATTGATTCCTGTCATGGGGTGTGCAGAGTTCTGGCACCAGCAAAGCTCCTCTGAGCTGCTGGAAAATTTATGGTCGACCGGTTCTGAAGGAGCGTGTAGGATGAATTTAAAGAGTGATGGCTGCCGGTCACGCTCTGAGGTGGACGGTGAGCCGCAGGTACAGATCCACTGAAACTGAAACTGACTTCTTCTTCTTCTTCTTCTTCTTCTTCTTCTTCTTCTTCTTCTTCTGTTGGTCAGCTAGTTTCACAAGTCCCAAAGAAAAAATGGTACCACTTCACAATAAGACTCAAATCATTTATAAGCTGTTATAACACATTAGATACAATATATATAACTTGCTTATAATTGTTTATTTGTGATTCATAAAGTGTTAACAACCAAATTAATAACCTAATTATAAATCCTTTATAAGGGTCGTCTTATTGTGAAGTGGAACCAAAACTGTTGGTGTTTTTATTTTGATATATTTTCTGATTGATTGACTCCTTACAGCTGTTTTATACCAGCTGATCGTTTTATTTACATTAATTCATCAAGAATGAAAGGAGAGATATGTGTTCACAGCCTCGCATACAAAAGCACAAGTTCTTCCCATTTGTCTATATTTGATTCCCCATTGCTTCCAGTTACTTCTAAAGAGGTAATTATCAATATTGTAGGTAAATATTCTTCTTTATCATATATTATTTCAAGAGGCTTTCAGTTTAGTAAGATCAATAAAATCCACAAATGTTCATAAAACGTTTTATTTTCCTTGCAACAACAATAAAGCAACAAAATCTGTGGATAAAGAAGACGAATCATGTTTAGATGATTTTTTTGAGGGGACATGGATCAGTATTGATCACCTCAGTTCCTCAGATCGTCCTCTGGGGACCAGGAACAACGTTTTGAGAATAAAGAGATTTTTCCTCCAGAGGAAAAGTTGGGGCTCGTTGAAGTGGGTAGGATTCATCCTCTGGGGAACTTATTATAATATTTGTACACAATATCAATGCAATTAATACAGAGTCATGCCGCTAGCTTTGCAAAATAAAATAATAATAATCTTTTAAAAGTCGTTCTTGTGGGACGTCTGTGATTTTACAGATCCATCGGAGGTTTTAACCTGCAGCTGTACAATGCAAGAAATCCATAGGTGTTTAACAGTGGTGTCATCATTTACAGCCTCGTCCTGTCGTTACCTCGACGATCTCCTGAGCTGTCATCCATTTATTTATTTTTTCTACTCAGCCAACGCCGTCTTTTGATCATTTACTCATAGAGGTTTGGACGGGCACGGAGCTGCTGGGCATCGAGCAGGTCATTGATCGACGCTAAGGTCAGGTCGGATTGATCGGAGCCAAAGAGTAAAAATGTTTTTTTTTCCACGACACCAGCGGAGAGAAACAGCTCCTCACTGGAACATCCTATATAAAGACTATAATGGGCCGAGGCAGAAAGAGCCGACCTGTGCTCCCCACAAACCTCTGCTTTCAGAGCACATATATTATTCTATACTGTAAAAGCTGCAGGACGCGCTCAGGCTGATGGTTTTACTCCTGAATCACAGCCAAGGAAATCTGAATTATTTTCAGAAGAGAGAAAAAGAAAAAGAAGAAAACGTTGTGTTTTATTATTAATCACCGTGTAAAAGCTTCTGAATGTGACACATATCTGAGGTTTTAACACACAATAGCTTCAGTTTCTTTATCACAGTTCACTTGTATTTCTTTTCTGCCTCATAATTTATGACTGAATGTTCTCTGTGTTGACATGTGGGTCATGGCCACCCCGAGGTTCAGGCTAAAAGCTCCTCTTCCTCCTCCTCCTCCTCCTCCTCCTCCTCCTCTTCCTCGGCTCGGCTCTCTGCCTCCTCTCACGACTGATGTGGCTGCTGAAGCGATACGTCCACCTTTTCTTTTATTCATGGATTAAAAGCACAGAGCCCACATACCTGTGACAGGCCCAGAGACACACACACACACACACACACACACACACACACACACACACACACACACACACGCTGTAAGAGTGAGCTGTGGGTTCACACCACCAGGAGAATGTGGTACCACGTTCTGATAAAGCAGCGTTTATAAAGGGTTTATAGGCCGCGTGTATTTATGGATTAATGTATTTATTACTGGATAATAAATACTTTACTAACGCTTCATCAGCTCTTGACACCAGGTCGTGGAAAGTTGCGGAGAAAGGCCTTACTCGCAAATATTTTATTATCTTTTTATTTCAATATAACGGAGCTTTAGACAACAGGGTTATCTCGAGATAACGAAATAATTATCTCATCATCTCGAGCTTTGTTAGGTCGAGACAACGGCGTTATCTCGAGATATCGGATAATGATGCGTTGTTTTCTCAAGATAAAGGGATAATTATTCCGTTATCTCCCAATAACAGAGCTTTGTTTATCAGAGCTCCATCATCTCATTATCGTCGTTATGTCGAGATAACGGCGTTGTGTTGCGATAACGGCGTTATCACAAGATAACGGAGAACAGAGCTTTGGTATCTTGAGATAACGGGATACTCTTTCCTGTTATCTCGAGACGACAGAGCTTCGATTTGTCGAGATAATGAATAACGGAGCTTTGATTTCTTGAGATCATGAGATAATTGCTCTGTTATCTTGACATAAGAGCTTTGTTATGTCGAGATAATGAAAAACAAAGCTTCGTTATCGGGTAACGATGGATAACGAGGGTAAAAAAAGGTATTTGCGAGTTTGGCCTTTCTGGGCTTCTGTAGGAAAAATCCTCCTCCAGCACGACACTTAAGTTCATTAGGGAGACGTCTCCAAAAGAGCTGCTGGACATCTGGACCAGAATCTATTCATAAATGCATGAAATTATAAAAATTTGCATCTAAAGATTTAATGGATTTATTAAGGACTCATTAACATTAAGTGCAGACCTGACGGCTCGGAGGGATTTCCCTGACGAGTTAAAGTGCTAGCTAAGTGTCACACTGGAGAAGCTCAATGTCGCTTGTTTTAAACAGGGAAAGATTGTCGGGGACTATTTTCAGCGGCGGATTAATCCACATTTGGTGCTGTAGTGAGTATTTGTGGCAGCTGGATTGTTTGTGTGTGTGTGTGTGTGTGTGTGTTCATGACAATGACAGAACATGTCACTGTTCAGTGTAACAGTGACTCACTGATGTGTTTTTGGAAACAGTGGAGCTCAGAGGAATCAGAGGAATCAGGCTGTTAGTGGAAGGATTCATCGGTAGTTTTGATCTTTTCATGGGATTTACATGGAACAGTAAAATCACCAGATTTATTCCTGAAGGCTGCAGAAAGGATTTGCGCTGATAAGACACTGGATATTATCGAAAATCCAAATCCAGCAGGAAATAAGGAAACATGGAATTACAGTTTATTACAACTCTGATCTTTTCTCATTATTACAGTCACTTAAATTAACTTTGTTCTCACCGAGTTAGCTGCTGGAATCTGGGTGTGTTATTGTAGTTACTGCACACAGTTCTTACTTTAGTGACTATAATAAAACAAACTGATAGAAATGATGATCACAACTATGAAACTGATGCTGCATTCACTGCTCCTCGGTTAATCCCATTTCCAGAGTTGGGAAGTCGTTCTTACCAAATCCTGCGTGTTCATGTGCTTTAAGCCAGAATCTGGAAACAATATAAGATGCTGTATTTATACCATTGATCAAAAATTTAACCAAACATTTACTTTCATCTGCCGTGTTACAACTTGTGTAGTTAGTTGAGACTTTCTGAGTTGTTGTCCGACGTTCACGTGAATTTTCCCCTTCAGAAACGGATTTTTCCAATTATTCCGACACCATGCGAATGCAACGTGAGACCCAAGATGTAATTATGGTAATTGTATTTATATATAGTTGTCTGAAATTCAGCTGACTGAAATCTACGACGTAAAATCCAAACAGTTTGTAGTTATTGGGCTAAAACATGTAAAGCCACCAGTGCCGTCCTTTAACGTGATATTTTACTTTATAAAACACAATCGAATAAATGGAATCAGTCGGTGAACATGATATAAACCACAACCTTAATAATCTTTTTAATAATAATGATAGTTTAGTGTAGAAGAGGAACCCACTCTGATACTGTGGAGTCATCAAACTGAGCTGCTAACTGCTGAATCAATGGGCTGAAACACAGAAACACTGATTCAACATTTCAGCTACAACACGACACAATCAACAAAATGGGAAATCGTCGTTTCTCGCCGTCTCATGTCGTGAAAACACAGCAAGACTTTCAGTCTGTGGAGAGATAGAGCTGTCTGTTTCCTCTGGCATCAACTGGCATCACTTCCTCCCTCCCTCCCTCCTCTCTCCCCCTCCCTCCCCCCTCTCTCCCTCTCCCCCCCCCCCCTCCCTCAGCCCTCCCCCCTCCTGACTGAAGGCAGGCAGGAGTGTGAGGAGAGTTTCAATGACTTGTGGCTGCGAGTGCACTCACACAGCGATGTTTCTGCTCAGCGGAGCGGCTAACAAACACACACACACACACACACACACACACACACACACACACACACACACACACACACACACACTGGTATTACCTCTGCATACTTGTTAGGAACTTCATTGACTGTATTCATTCCCTAACCGTTTCCCCCTAATCCTAACCTTTACCACTACTAGCTCTGACATTTCCACGTAATCCAACCTTAATCTCAGCCCTAAACCCACATCCAACTCTGAAGCAGCCCTGAAGAGAAGTAAAAATGTTCTGACTCGGGAATATTTTCCTCTTCCGTCTTTTCTTTTTGAGAACATTTAATCCTCATGAGGATTAAATGTTCTCTCATAAGAAGACACCCAGACTCCCAAAGCTGTGGCAGCGGAGGACGCACTACTTTGAATCAGTTCTACTTTCCTCCATCATTCACAAACCGTCCTCCCCTCCTTCCTCCTCCTCCTCCTCCTCCTCCTCCTCCACCCAGAGATGCTCTCACTCAGTGTCGAAGCACAAGTGCTGCTCGCGCCCAGGTCAGCGAGTCGCTGTGACAAACATATTTATAAAACCTAATCGCTGACGTGAAATGTGAGTCTGAGTCGCCGCAGCAGGTGTTGAAGGTCGTCTCTCTGTCACTGTCCATCTGTGAGTCTTTGGCACAACAACTGAAACTGAGCGTCTCTGTTAATACGCTCACTAAGTTCAGCGAGGTGCTTTTGAGACTTAAATAAAGCCAGAAACACTCATTGAAAATGTAAAGCCTGAAAATGATAGTAATAATGATAATAAACTTTATTTACAGAGGAAAGAGATGTAGCTCATAAAAAATGAAATAGTAAAATAAAATAAAGGCGAATAGAAGGACAATGAAAATAGACAATAGAAAGACAGTAGATGATAAAATATGTAAATGAAAATAAAAACCAGTAAGAAAAGTAAAATGTGAGCGGTTAATTAAAAGCCACGTTAAATTAAGAGGTTTTCAGCTGATGTTTAAAATTGTTCGCGACACAGAATCACCACATTATGTCCGAGAGGCCGATGTGTCTCTGCTGCAGAGTTGGTGTTTTTTAAAACTAATCAGATTAATTCAAATTAGGTGATAACTTCACTGAGTTCTCTCACTGTGATGTTAATGAAAAACCAGGTCATGAAACAGTGTCAGCCGAAGGCGTCAAGTAGCTTCTTCTTTTTGTCGCTAAATCCTGATTTGTGTGTTTGTACAGTTGCAAACAAATACTTTAAATATTATTAAAACTTTCTGCAGCAAAGAGTTTGTTCTTCAAGCTGCTGTGTTTAGTTTTTCACCCCTGTTCAGTTTAGACGTGAGTGCAAACATGTAGAAAGTAGGTGCGATAACAGGCTAACAAGCTAACAGGCTAACAAGCTAACAGGCTAACATCGCTACAGAATCTGACTTTACATCCTTCATGATCAGATTTACACTAATTATAACCTAAACTAACGCTAAATGGAGTTTGCAGGCTACTCGAATGTTGGATTTCTTTTCATTATTAATTAATTCCTGATTTATTTTTGGACAGAAACTCTCACCAAAGCGTCACTGTCTCCACAAGCAGCTGCTAAAATGGTTAAAAAATATGTTTTTTTTCATGTCTGTGTAATTTTCAGATTCAGCCTGGACATTGACACGATAGTTAAAGGTTTCGGTTTTATGTAATTGTAGTAAGTGACTGAAAGTTGCCGGTGTGACGTCAATGTGACGTTAACCGCTAAAAGGTTAATGGACTGCACTTATACAGCTCTTTTCTAGTCTGAGCGACCACTCAAAGAGCTTTACACAACTTGCCTCATTCACCCAATCGCTCACCCACTCGTACACTGATGGACCAAGGACGCTTTGACAGGCAGACAGGAGGAGCCGGGGATCAAACCACCGACCCTCTGATTAGTGGACCCGCTTCCTCCTGATCCACGTAGCCACTAGCTGCTACGCTTCGAGGCTACCAACTGCTCGAGCTGCAAAAGTAATAATAATAAATAAATAAAAGTAATAAAATAAAAATGTCTGATGATAAATACTTAGATTTCTTTTTTTTTAAAGACTCGTGGCAAAGTTTTGTTCTGAGCTGAACATTTTGCAGCTGAAAAATAAACTCATCACTGCTCTCTAGTGGACAGATGGTGTAACAGCAACACATTTTATAACCTACCTCAAACAAAGGCACGTTATTTCTGCACTGACTTTGTTTCTTACCAGACATTAATAGGAAAAGAAAAAGAACATACACCAATACTGAGGCATCTGTGACAAGCTGATGCTGTAATTCATTATAATAATATCAGTTTGCTTTCATCCACTTGGTTCATTAAATGTTATGAAGCTGGGAACATGGTGTTTACATGTGGGTGTTTGTTTCTGAGTCTCCTGGTGGATGAGACAGTAAAAAGCGCATGTGTCACTGTAGCTCCTGCTGTCGACGGGTGGAACAAGCAGGAGACAAGACGCTCTCCTCGCTACAATCCAACGGGGGGAAAACGAGTTTATATGGTTGAGCAACAGGATTTATCGCTCATTAATCATGTGCGTTCCCCCGAGGGACGGACGCAGAAGCAGTTACACAAAGACGTGAGTCATGGAGGCTGCGATCCAGGAAAACAGGGTGGAAGGGTGGAGGTAAAGTCGACATGGAAGGTGAGGGAGGGAAACACAGCTGCACTGACAGGCTGGTCATGATTTGGGGGGAGGTGGATGAGGAACATGAGAGAGAGAGAGAGAGAGAGAGAGACAGGATGGTGTGAAGGAGAAAGATCCCACAGATGATGCCATCTGCTCAACCGAACTGGTCATGCCTGGCTGCAGTAGCACCTGCTTCTGACACCACTGACACACACACACACACACACACACACACACACACACACACACACACGCCAGCTGAGGCTCATGGCATGGACCCATGATGTTGGAGCATCAAGTTTTGAGCCTTAAACCAAAGTCGGTGCAGATTTCTGCTGCATGCAGATTCACTGGAGTCGCCTGAAGTTTCACATCTACATTTACATTTGACATTTGTAACGACACGCTCTGATTCAGAGCTGTTTCAATTCAAATCGGCTGATTCAGACATGATTTTTTTTTTTTTTTTTACCTTTTTAAAGCATCAGACATGCAGAGAAAAGGTCTTTGCACATTTGCAGACAGACAGCTGTGAAGGAGATCAGCTCTGCTTGACGGAAGCATCGTTACTGAATAAATTTACCTTAAGCGTGGACTGTGGTTCAGAAATGTTCCAACTTTGTTCAGATCAGAAACTTTTTCGTATGAGAAGTGAAACCTCTTCATGTATCTACAACCGAGTCCAGGTGCTGTGACACCAGAAATAAGTGAGCTGCAGCCCCAGAATAAGTTTTAACTACACGCAATCACCGATCGAAGCGTCTCACCGGGAAGGCTTCGACGCTTTTACGGGGTCGAGTGCAACAGATCGGTTTTTACCGGCCTTGTCCCCTGCTGTTTGTGTGTGTGTGTGTGTGTGTGTGTGTGTGTGTGTGTGTGTGTGTGTGTGTGTGTGTGTGTGTGTGTGTGTGTGTGTGTGTGTGTGTGTGTGTGTGTGTGTGCTCTGTAATGGTATGTGGTCACACTGGTCCCTGCAGTCGTGTGCATCCTCGCAGAAAGGTAAACTCAGCTGTCGGTGTAAAGGAGTCGATGGCCTTTTTCAGCGCGTTTATCCATGTCTTATTCCCTTTGGTGTAAAAAGGGAATAAGGCACCACGTGGCTTCAGACACAGGAACGAGTTGCAGCCAGTTGAAGGTTTTTTTTGTCCAACTTTACTCCAGAATTAAATTAAGAGTCAGGGAAACATATAAAAACATAAATGAAGAGTTAAGAAAATATCAAATGAGCTTTATAGTTAATTGTTCTTGAAGGTGATATTTCCCTGCACATAAGAAAGTGTTAAACATCCAACCACTGTTAGAGTCTAAAAACCAAACAAATAAAACCATTTAATCAGTTTGAAGCAGCATTAACTGCCAATGCTAACGTCTCTCGCTCCGTGTTAACCGCTCCTGTGTAATTTAGCTGTCAGAAGATTTCACGCAAGGCTGTTCACATTAATTTCTGTCATTGTGGGGATGTTGTGGATGACTTCAGTTGGTTTATGATACGACACGAGTTAGCACACTCGAGGTACAGGGCTGCAGAGAGAGAGAGAGAGAGAGAGAGAGAGAGAGAGTCATCTGGAGAGACTGCCTCTCGACAGCTGGCATCGTTTTAAGTTTGGATCAGCTCTGCGGTTGTTTATCCGGCAATCTCTGGTTCATCTTTCCGTTTCTTGTCTCGACAGTGGTCACTTAACGAGGGCTCGTTTTAAAAAGAAACAAACTTTCAAACTCTAAAAGCACCAACCAGGTGCTTTTAGAGTTTTTGTTTTTGCTGGCAGTCATTTCCTGTTAACCGCTTTTCCCAATCAGCCAGGTTTAATTAATGAACTTTAATTAACTCTCTCTCTACAGTGCTGCCTCCAACCTGTTGCATCATTAGTTGAAGAATGTTGTCATTTAATCCTTCAATTCAGTCCTCATTAATCAAGCCATTAATTTGATAAACGTCAGGAATTATTTTTGTTCCCTGATACAGGAAATTTGAAAAACACACTTGCCAGCATAATCAATTTTAATGAGGCTGTGTGCATTTAACACCAACAGCTATATAGATGCTAATAAGTTGCTTACGTTACGTGTGTGTCGGTATGTGTGTGAGTGGATGGGAGATTATCTACATGCTCATCTGCTCCGAGGTCATCGTTGATTGGTCAGGTCGATAGTAGCTCTGCTTTCAGTTTCAGGTCATTCCACTTGCTGACCCCGAGCGCAGTTCAAGCGCCAATTCGAAGATAACATTGATTGGTTTGTGTGTGTGTGTGTGTGTGTGTGTGTGTGTGTCAGCACTCATCACTCCTCACACAGGAAATCATTAAATCAGTTCAGCGTGCTGCTTACCCAGCGCCTGGATTTGAGAGTCAGACACATCTGAGGTCACAAATGCTGCATTTTCACCACAGTCTGGCTTCCAGCAGCTTCGTCCAATTAGCAGTGAACCGTTTATAATTAACACCAAGGCAGACTGATGGTCAAGTATTTAAAAAAAAAAAAGGCTCTTAGAGGATAATTCTGGTTTATTATAACAGATATTACTTTTATAAAGAATGTGTTGCTAGATTAGCATCAATTTAAGGTCCAGTCCAGTGTAAAGGTCTGTGTCCATGTGTAGTGTGATTATAGATCAGCTCTAGCTTCTATATTAATACTGTGAAAGTATCAAAGCCTCAGTCCACAGAGAAATGCACACAGCCTGTATTCAGAAACTGAGCCTTAAAACCAGCCGTCAGGACTTCTGGAACTTTGTGATGTCACAACAAAGCAGTCACCAAGCCCCGCCCACCTGGACCCACCATCCAAACCTTGCAGGATTTGGTTTCTCTGAGTTTTTACCTGAAATCTGCTTTATTTTTATTGGATCACTCAGAAAACAGTCAGCCAATCAGAAGAGAGGCTCAGAGCCTCCTCTCTTCTGATTGGCTCACAGACCTGTTGTTACTAGAGCTCCAGAGAGAAGCCTGAGAGAGGAGATGTAAAACTACACTGAGCTTTAAAACAAGCCAGATGCTGGAAGATGCACAACAGTCAATCAGACGGCTTGTAAATGAACCCTGAGGTTTGTCAAACTTGACAAACTGAAGATAATTTGACCCAAACTCTGATGTAAACTGGCTCATTGTCTTTACACATGAGCTTCGCCTGTTTGTGCAGTTGTCAGCTTTTCCTCCTTTCCAGCGTCTGGATCTCTTAACATGTCGGAAGTTTTTTCACAGGGCTCCGGGGCATACGCCCAGAGGATGTGCCGGTATCGACTTGAAGTAAAACAAGTAATGTTTTATTTAAAGATTATTTCACACCAGAATTTAAAATGGTGAAATGTTGCATCATATCAGTTCAGTTCATTTTCAGTGAGCTTGGATTGTGGGTGTGCAGACACCAAGACTCTACAGCCACATATTTCACCCAAAGATGTACGGATGAATTTCAGTGTGACCGTGCGACCACATCCATCATCGCAGCTGAGTGTGCTCAGGTGTGGTCAGAACTTGTGATCACACCTTGCCTGTGGAAACTGCTGCGTGCTGTCACCACCACCGCTTGGCAGGCGAAGCAGGATTATTAGACTTTTACTTTGACAAGCAGTAGAAGCAGTTCACACCAGTGTAGTTTGCTCTCTGTCAGCACAACAGTGAGAGAAAGTCAGACACTCTCAGTTGAAGCTAAATAACCGTTGACTTGTTTACAGCCTGTCTGATCTTGACCTGTTGGATATCTTTGTTGTGATGTCGGCATTGCTAGATCTCTTGGTGAGTACAATGTTATCATGAAAACCGAGTAGATGTCTGTCTATAATCCCTCTGGTCAAGTTCTGAATTTATAACATCGACGTCGTCTGATGAAATAACCAAACACGTAAATGAAAGTGAAAAGTCTGAGCTGTGATTTCAGCTGTATTTACTTATAAAATGATCACCCAGAGAGAAAGTTAGAAGAGACAGACTGTCTTTATTTTTCTTTTAAGTTATTTTTCAGGCTCTTGCCTTTATCACAGTCATAGTGAGAGAGAGAGGGAGAGAGGGAGGATGACACACAGCAAAGGACTTGAACTTGAGCCGCTGGGGCAAGAACTAAGGCTACTCAGAGCACAGCCTCCGTCTGGGATCCACAATACTTCACATGACGTAAGAGACTTTGATAAGAGGCGGGTCTTTATGTCTAACTGTCTGTTTGATGTGTAGAGTTGGTTAGTCGTTAGTACGAAGCCTCGTTACCAGTGACTTCTCCCTCTCCTCCCTCTCTCTGCTCGCTGTGTCTTAGGTTCAGTTATTCCTCCGCCTCCTTTAGTAATAATGACACATGTAATGAAAGCAGTTTATTTCCTGTAATGGAGGCGAGGCTCAGGGTATTGGAAGCTATTCTCCTCTTCCCTGCACTTCCTGAGCAGCCCAGGAAACCAGAAGCTTGGTCGACTGCGGCTCGTCAGTCAGTCAGTCAGTCAGTCAGTCAGTCAGTCAGTCAGTCAGTCAGTCAGTCAGTCAAGTTGTACTAAACTAGAATTATTCTTAAATTTGAACATTTCAACTACTACTGTTCTTAACAGAGAGGAAACACATGGAGGAAAACCTGTTATTCCTGCAGCTGAAATAAAAACCTGACTTGGGCTTTTTAGAGCAGCCAAAAACTGTCTATGATTGCCTGTGCACTATTCAGACAGCTGAGTCGTGCTGTGTGTGTGTGTGTGTGTGTGTGTGTGTGTGTGTGTGTGTGTGTGGTTATCACAGTGAGTCTCCATGGAGAACGGACATGGCAGACAGGGAATGTATCCCAGATACAGTTGCTGCCAGTCTTGGGTCTGATAAAGGACTTTAAACAGCCACCAGCTCCTAGAATACAAATTAAACGGAGTAACAAAGAAAACAAAAAGATGAGCTTTCTCTCTGTATTTCGGCGCCGTGGCTCAGTCTCACAAATATACACAGACAAAACCACAAAGGAGCACATTTTCCTTTGTTGTCGGGCTCCCCCCTTTCAGCGCCGTTGAAACCTTTTTTTTTTGACATTGCTTTACACCCTCAGACTTGATTGTGTTGGAGTGGCAATGAAAGTCTGCAGCCACTGAGGACTATTTAATTCTGCCTCCATCTCACTCGTTCTGTCTTTTCACAACACTCATTCTGCTGCGAGCTCAACCACTCCTCCGTCAAATAAACACACACACACACTCACACACACACACACACACACACCAGACATTAAATGTTGCTAATAGCTGGATGTTTGTGTGCACGGAGAACGAGAACCGGCGCCGCACCTACAAATGGAGACAAAGACCGGGACGTGCTGCAAACGTAATGAACGGTTTAATGAAATTCCTGGCATCTAATATTCATGGCTTCAATCATCCATCTGATAACAAACCACCATCAGCGCTGATGAAACGGAGCACATCTCCCATTCACTTCCCTGCCACAGTTCATTTCCTGCATAGTCAGGGAATTCAAACCAGCAACATAATGGTCCCAAACTCCCAGACCGACACGTCACGCCACAAGTGGACAGTTCTGTTTGTAAGATAAATGAAAGAGGCCTGATTATGATTAGGGACACTTAAAACGACATAAAGACGGACACACACTTAATGGATTAGGTCCAGCTTTTAACCCCAAGTGGTTGCACCCAATTAATTTTAGAACCAGGCTCAGTTTCTGCTGGATTGGCTGTTGTTGTGTCGATCATCAATTAATGATTAACAGTCTGGCTGATCGACAAATGAATAGATTCTGGATTGATGCTGCATCCTGAGCAGTTCCCCCCGTCAAAGACGAAACAAGCTTGTGTCTGTATCATTGGAGTTTACGCTGTGGCTCGGGCTGTAACTAATGATTATTCTCAGGATCGATTACTTTAACGCTTGCTAACGCGATGGTGGAGCAGCTCACTCTGAGCCGCTCTTCAGAAACCTGCAGGTGTCGTCACAGAGGCTCAGCCATCTTTATTTACAGTCTGTTTAAGACAGGGGAAATCATCCAGCTGGAAACATCAAACATTTTAGATTTAGCCTTTTGGTTTCTCAGCTCATTAAACATCAACAGTCTGCTGTACATTTTGGCCATAAAGAAAAATGGTGATTAACTAATATAAGAAGATTAATACAGTTGTACAGTGTTAAATAAGTGCTTTTATAGAAGCTGCATAAGAACATTGAAGGATGTGTAGGAGTATGTGTACAGTACAAACCTCCTGATATCTATTACTCAGGCAGAGAGTCCACAGACTCCTCTAACTGCACGACTGAGTGCAGATATGTATTTTTCCTGTCCATCAGTTTTTCACAGATAAAAATCAGCTATGAATAGAAAACCAAAAATCCAATTGCAACTGGCCTCACAGGATGAATTCGAGTTGGTCTGCACCCTGATGCAAGAAGTTCTAAATAAGCCAAAAATATTTCTCTGCAGAACTTAAACCTGCACTAATAGATTTTGTTTTGGAAACTTGGTGCAATGCAACAAACTATAAACTAAAAAACAGACTGGACTGACTCACTCTTGAGTTATAGAATTGATATAGTGAAATTGTTATTAGCATATCAAGGAGACGCAGAGCAACAGAAACATTCATTTGAAGTTGTGTTTGTGTGCGTCTGATGAATTCCGTCTCAGCAGTAGAGTCGGTTGATAATATTATAACGACTCCGCTTCCGGTGCACATAGTCATTAGATCCATCGTTAATATTGAAAATATTGGTTATTGCCACTGAGTTATGTGTCCTTTTGTTCAGAATCTGTTCCATCACCGTACCACGGCGCATTAATCTGAGCTGAACACCTGTACGCTCAGTGATGGCAGTCTCGACAGGAAAGCAGTAAATCTTGTTTTTGTTGTGGCTGCCACCACAGATTGGACTGTTTGGGGACTCTCAGAATCAATAAACCCGTCTTACCCATGTCCTGAAATAGGCACAGTTATAGTGAGCTACAGTATATGGTCTGTTTTCTACAAAAACCCTTGTCAAGGACCAGCAAGTGTTCTCTTTCATCCCTACTTTGTGATCGAGAGGTCATCCAGGTAGCGCCGCACCCCGGGGGGAGTCTCCACACAACTTATACCGAGGGCCTTTGAAACGGCGCACATCAAACCGAAAGGCAGATCTTCAGAGCGGCTGCGGCCTTGTGATGGTACACTGACCTTTCTCATGAGCGCTTTCAGATAGTCTGAGGCCGCGTGTACAAACAAGCCCGACCGACAAACGCTCAAACACTCAGTGGCAACAAATAGACGCTGATTTATAACGGACAGATACCTGCTGTAACACACTCATTCACTGACAGTGGTGGAGGAGTTATTCATTGTCATATTATTATATTATTGGATTATTGGATTTGACATATCAATATGTAAACAGTGCTTTGATGCCTTTTCCTTTGCTGCTCCCAGACTAAAGACTCACCTTCACACAGCTGCACAAGTTCCATCATAATTAACTTAGTAATTATACATTTCATAAAATAAATTAATAACAATAATAATTATTAATGTGACTTGTATTTTTATTTTTATTTAAGTGTGCTCTGTAAATACTCACGTAAAGGAGCGCTTGTGCGTAGGAATACAGTAATCCATCGGTTGAGAAAATGTAGTTCCAAAGGAAACGGCAAGATGAAGTGGTGAAAACGTTCACACTTAAACTGATGTTAGCTTTTTTTGGTGGAGATTTTTTTTTTTTTTTAAAGTGGTTAAAACACTTTTTTTCCACAGCAGCTCATACCTGAGTGTGCTGATCTGAATCTGCTGCAGGCGATACACCGACTATAGATAAGTACCTAACACAACCCCGTGTCAAATAACTTGAACTATCACTTTAAAGTCAGAACCTGAGTTACTTTCTGTCTCTCATCCCTGATGAACTTTAAAACGTTCAGTTCCCTGCAGAGGACAGATGCACAGTTACACACATTCACACCTGGAAGCTGCCCAGTACAACCACAGTCTGACCTGCTACTGCCACTGAGCAGCTCCACTGGGGCAGTTGGGGGGTTAAGGGTCTTGCTCAAGGGCACCACAGTGGTGTTTATTCAATTTTCCCACCCAGATTTAATCCTGCAGCATGGGAATCGAACTGGCAACCTTCCAGTCCGAAGTCTAACCTTTAGGCCAGCACTGCCTGAATTTTTGATATGAATAAGATAAAGTACATTTCGACTTTCCTGCCCTTAAAAAACTTCCTAAAATGACTGATTAATTACTTGTTTTATTTAAGTATTTCATTGTACATATTATATTATTACATTATTTATTATTATTTTTCTTTATTTGATCCTATCTTATCTCATCTCATCTTATCTTATCACAGCTGGATAATGTTGTTTTGAGCAAATGTAACAGGATTAAATCTTGCATTTGAGGACTAATTTTAATTTCTTCAACAATAGCAATCTTTTTTTTTAATTATTATTAAAATGAGGAACAAAGGGTCTCATCAGCTTGTGTGTGTGTGTGTGTGTGTTTGATTGACAGCAGCTGACAGGCTGAGCCCCAGCAGGGAACTACAGACAAAGTAAACAAACTTGCGCTGAGGTGCAGGACAAGACGTGTGTTCATGTTTGTCAGATGAGGAGACTTGAACAGCAAAGCTGACGTGGGTTTTTGTTCGGAGTCTGTGGCTGTTGTGTTGTGCAGCAGCTGCTGTCTGGCTCAGCGTGACCGTCTGCTCCGCCTGTGATACAACGCTGACGTTACTGTTTCATGCAACGTTTGATTGGCTGCATCCAAATAAGGTCTCAGAGAGCTGATGCTGTTTCATCCAAATAATGCAAAACTAGTGGGAAACTATCACAAATCCAAAAAGTATAAAATATAAAAGTCTGTATTTACAGAGCACATATGCACCTATGCTAACAAAAGACATTCAATTTCAGTTGGACTTTAACTGGTGATACTGAGATGAAAACAGACAGCACCAGTTTTGATTGTGATTTCTGCAAACAAAGGCATCTGACACCAGGTTGACTTGAAAGATTAAACACAAAATCTACACATAGTGGCTTTAAAGCGACTATAATTAGTGTTTTTATAATAACAATGTAGGAAATGACAAACAGTGTGACTGTGAAAGGGGTCACTGCAGCTCTGCTTGTCTTTACAGAGCTTTACGGTGAGTTTCAGCTCATTGTTTATCCGTCTAGAAACAACTCTATTGTTCCGGTTCACTCTCATGACTCTTTTAGCGTCGTTTTTGGCAGCAGCAGGCAGATGTTATTGACAATTTGAGGTAAATTGTGTTTTGTGAGGTCACAGTTTGACAGAAGTGATGAAATTCCCTCTGGATGTTCTTAATATATTGCATTCACAAGAATGTGAGATCCCTGTGACCTTGAACTTTGACCGTGACCACCAAAATTGGTTTAGTTTGCAGAAAAACCTTCAAGGTGTTACTGAGATATCACACTCACAAGGCGAAAACCACATTTTGTGATGTCACAGTAACCATGACCTTTGACCTTTGACCACTAGAATCTAATCAGTTCATCGTTGAGTCTAAGTGGAAGTTTGTGCCAAATTTGAAGAAGTCCCGTCAAGGCGCTGCTGATATATCGAGCATTGAGGAGGTGGTGGAGACCAAACACAGAGCTAAAAGAGAGGGAACACTGCACTCATGTTGCTCTGTAACTGCTGATGTGTAAACAAAAACAACTTGTTCCTGTTGCCCCCTTGTTTCCAGAAACAGTCATTGCAGGTTGAAGCACAGAGGAGGACAGTTGGTGCTTTCTTCAGAACGAAAACAAGTAGTGACTTGGCATTTTCAGATATAATATACTCCCTGTGATTTATTTTGGACGGCCAGGACAGATGATCTCCGACTGTGATCTGGCGTGCAGTGAAGGGTAGTTTATCTTTGACCACACAGGCAGTGTGGAGTTTAGATTTCTGCCAGTGCTCAGGATCTGCCACTCCAACCGTGGCGACAATCCCACTTTATTAGATTTAAAGTGTTTAATCTGCTCGGTGGCTCTTTTCTCATCCCAGTTGTGTCATTTGACCTTTTCTGCCCAACATTCAGCTTGGTGGCGCTCTATTATTCTGCCGCATTATCATTCCTTGTAACTCCTTGCCTGTGGTGTTTTTTCTGCAAGATATATTAAAGCGTCAGTTTGTTGGAAAAACAAGCAGAGCCTGATTTCAATACAGTATTATTTTTATAGCTCTCAAGGCACTTCACAGAATAAGGTCAAGACCTTACAATATTACAGAGAGAAACCCAACAGTTTCCACGGTGAGCAAGAACTTGGTGATAGTGTTAACAGGAAGTAACGTCCGACAGAGCTGGACTCTGGGGGGGGAGGCAGCTGTCTGGTTGTGTGGTAGTCATAAATCTGGATCATAATGATATTAAAGCTCCATACTTTCCTCTTCTTCTGTGTTTTATTTGAAGTGTTGATCCATTAGAAGATATATTTGTGGTTTAAAGAACCAAAAACCATTTGAATGTAGTTTTACATCTCCTCTCTCAGGCTTCTCTCTGCAGCTCTAGTAACAACAGGTCGGTGAGCCAATCAGAAGAAAGGAGGCTCTGAGCCTCTCTTCTGATTGGCTGACTGTTTTCTGAGTGATCCAATAAAAATAAAGCAGATTTCAGGTAAAAACACTCAGAGAAACCAAATCCTGCAAGGTTTGGATGGTGGGTCCAGGTGGGCGGGGCTTGGTGACTGCTTTGTTGTGACATCACAAAGTTCCAGAAGTCCTGACGGCTGGTTTTAAGGCTCAGTTTCTGAATACAGGCTGTGTGCATTTCTCTGTGGACTGAGGCTTTGATACTTTCACAGTATTAATATAGAAGCTAGAGCTGATCTATAATCACACTACACATGGACACAGACCTTTACACTGGAGGAGCTTTTACAATAATAAGAGAAAGAGAGAGAGAGAAAGCGAGAGAGAGAGGAAGTGCTCAATGCATCATGGGAGTTCCCCCAGCAGCAGAACTATAGCATGGTTCAGGGATCACCTGATCCAGCTTTAACTGTAAGCTTTAGAAAGGTTTAAGCCTAATCTTAAATGTAAAGAGGGTGTCTGCTTCCTGAACCCAAACTGACACTGTCACTGAGGGACTTTCACTGATTATTTTATTATTATATAAGGAGCTGATCACTGAAAATCAGCTTCTCTGGATTCTTGGAGAGGAGTAAAATCTGCAAACTCATTCCTCTTGGTAGTAGTTAAATGATCTAAATGTTTAAAGTAAGATTTCATATGCCAAACCGCACAGCATCTGATGGCTGAGGGTGTCCACTGTGATACATGGTTTTTCAATGGTTGTTTATTTCCTCATTGTTTCAGCCTCTTCTTTAGTTTTTGATTAAATCAGGATTTTTTTTACTCTGATCCGTGCTCTGTGTGACAAGTCTCTCAGCTGACAATCTTATCAAAAAGCTGAATGCCCCACCAAACCATAGCTGTGACAGCAATGACTGTCACAGCTAATTTCCATCAAACAGACCTCAAAAAATGCCACAAGTCTGTCAGCTCACATCAACATGTCTATTGTCGTCTCACCAGAACCAAACGGTGCACATTCATCTTAAAGGCTGTGATGGGCTTTAATGGACTTCACAACATCTGGGCTTTAATTATTCATCTGATGACTGAACCAAATTATTCAGGTAGCAGCACAGCCATGGAAGCTGTCAGCACATTTTTCTGATACATGACAGGAAAATAATTATACAATATGTAAATCAGGTTCTGATTTTTAAACGCAGTAAAGCAGAAACATTGCAGACCTGCCAACATGTACGCATTTTACGTAGCAGGTGTTGACATCAAAGTACGCCGGTACGATTTGTCGCTGCACGTGCAGTACTCAAGTGTAACAGCAGGGCGCGGCAGCAGCGCCCAGTCTGCTGAGTAAGAGAAGAAGAAGAGTTCGACCAATCACAGCGCTAGGTTCAGTCCTTCAAATGTCGAGCGGGAACAACTGACAAATGTCAATCATCTCAACAGAAACAAGAGCTACAGCTCCGTAATTCGTTGGTTCCTCAGGTGAGGGCGGTGCTGTAACGTCTCTGCACAGGTAAACGGGCTGTTGTGGGTGTGGATAGTTGACATTGTGAACAAAATGAACGCAGAGCTGCCAAACCTGTCAAAATATGTAACGTCGGTGACGTTAGCCTAACGTTACGTAGTTAATTGACAAGCTAGCTAGCTAGCTACTGGGTATTTGAATTAGCAGAGTAACGTTTAGTTAAATTGTGACGTTCTATTACCGGAAATGTGGGTGCGCGCGCACTCTTGGCAGTTAAACTGTTACCATATAGACAATAAATGGTCAATTTCTATTTAATAATTGAATGAAATTCATGTATGTTTCTCGTTTTGTATAAGTATACCTATCATACAAGGAAATATTAATCATGAAAACAATGATTTTAAGCACTTTTAACTTTCACATTATATTATAATATAGCCCAGTGAGTAAGTGATACTACAGAAAAACATGGTCAAAGTTTCAAAACTTGAGGTGAATTTATGTAAATATGCTCCATGAAAATAACAAAAACCAGTGTTCATGGTTCATGACCAGGTGACATCATATTGTTCACACATGCCCACAGCTGACTGTTCCTCATTAGAGTTCGTCTTGCAAATAGATGATTGTATTGTTTTCTTCATAGTCAAATCATATGTTAAATAACTTGTGAACTAAGCATTACACTATTATGGTACTCAAAATATTTTCACAAGTTTGGCAGGTCTGACATTGTCTATACCCAAGCCAATTAACGTCTCCTTTAAAATATCTTGGTGTGGTCGTGTGGAGACCACACTTAAACCAGAGCTCATCATGAATCTGCTTATCAACAGTTCTGCCCTGATCTATCTGTATTCATGCGTCGCTCTCATTACACATCATTGTTTCAATGGTTCAAAGTCAGATGATGACCCTCTTGCTATAAATAAGGTAATTGGGATGAGTGCACCAACAAAACAAAGGCGCAGCAAATGCAAATTTCGCACACACTGGAGACCAATTAAGGACAAAGGATTGTCAGCCACCAATGGCTCAAACACTTTATAGAAAATTTTGTCAACACTATAAAGCCAACAAAACCACGGACGTCTGAAGAGGTTTGTTTCACTTAAAGTGGTACAAAGACGTCAATTAGGAAAAGCTGCTGACTCTGGGTTTGCCCCAGTCTGCGTTCCCATGTGAAAATTATAATTCGGATGATCTTGTCAAGGTAACTTAACCTAGAAACACTGGACTCTCCCAGATCAGGAAACAGTCATTTCAAATTTTGGATTTCTGTTATGACCATCAGTTTTAATAAACTTTATTTCTACTGAAATTTAAGGCAATAAGAAGGAGTTGACACTGGCATATGTAATGGGTTATATCTCACAGGCACATACAGTATATGTCCAGGCAGACTTTACTTCCTTACCCCTGAGCCTCAGCCACTGTTGCCATGGAGAACAGGCCAGTCAGAGCTTTAGCAAATTCAAAACAATTAGCTGTTGCTATGTTTTGTGAACAGAACATGGTACTGTTGATTGATTTAAACTGCAGGTTGTAAAATTGGTGTCGTCAGCACTAGCTGTAGTTACATGCACTCTATTTTTATCAACCATTACAGCATTTAAACCCCCTACAGCTAGAGGGATAATATATAGAACATGAGGCTTATTAACCCACAGTCAAAGCTATAGATGTGTGTTTTCTCTCTTGTTTGAGAGCAGATGAACCATTTTTAAGAGCTGACTTTCTCATCAGTCACAGTGACAGGTGAATAATAATAATAATTATAATAAACTTTTTGTATAGAAGCTGCAGAAATGCAGCAAAAAGTGCTTTACAATAAAGAAATGAATAGGTAAGAAATTGAAAGAATGTAAATGTTTATGTACATAAACAGGGGTAAATGCCATAATTAATGCAACATAAGATTGAAAGTAAAACCCACTTCATAATCATGATCATGATAAAAATAAGATAAAAACAAAGTAAAACAATAGAAGACATAAATTGCACAAAGTCAAAAGAAAAAGGACGGCAGCAGTGCAAAAAGAAAGAACTTCAGGACTGTATTGGGATAGACTGTCCATTTTTCATTCCTAATAGTAGGAAGTGAAGTTTTAACATCGGTGCGTTTCTGTCAGAACATCATTTACTGCAGAACCACTTGGCCGTGACAAAGTTGGCAGTGACGATAAAAACATGAGGTGGGTCCTGCTGCTGTGATGCTGTCTCCAGTAATAATCAAAATGGCACAGAAGGATGACGAGGCCCCGTTATACCTGTGAGTAATGTGCTCTGATTAATCCTTCAAGCTTGTCATTTTACTCATAACAAGCATCGTTTCCCGATCAAATGAATTACAGCTCAAAACTGATTTATTGATCACAAACAGGGAGCCAAAGTCCTGCCCTCTTTTAAAGCTGCAGTCATCAGTATATCTTTATTAACGATGGATCAAATTTGATCGATCCTTACAGTCACTGAGAAACACTCTGGTCACAAAATGTGGTTTGGAGATGTGCCTAAAGTAAAACCGCTATTAGCTTCACCACAAATTATCTCGCGGTGGAAAGCTGGAAGTTTCTGGAACAGCTCAACACTGATAGAAAAGTAGAGAAGATCAAGTCCTATTTGTCATGTCATGTACAATATGTTTAAAAAAAAAGTTAAGATTGTATTTGTTAACACAAAGATGGATGAGTACAGAACACTATGACTTTCTGGTTTATAAGAATTTCATGTTTGTTTATGGTAAGTTTTCTGAAATGGAAATGGATACAGGAGCTAGTTCCTCCCACTTATTTGTTTTTATTTGTTTTTTCTTTGTGACTTATTGGATTGAATTGTGGAAGGTGTTCTTTTTCTCATTTATTAAGAAATTAAATTACTGAGTGCAGCTATTGTATTAGATTTTAGATTAGATTATGTTTTGTGTTGGTTGTTCTGCGTCGTAGGGGACGTGTTGTGTATTGTGAGTCTCGTTGTGAGTACTGATGTATCTGTCGTTATTGAAGTATTGTTTATAAATTTAAGGGGATGAGTAGCCATATTTATAACACGGTGGCTAATGGGGATCTAACTAAAAACTGAATGTCAGACGAGTCAGATAACTAATAAAGGTAACAGGAGAGGTCTCAGTATTTGCCTCTGCCAACAGGTTGTTGTGAGAGTGACATTACATATAATCCATGAGTCATGCTTTTATCTCTAACTATACTAATGATCCAATGCAGCATGACGTAGCTGATTTTGGTGATTGTATGATATATTACAGTGATCTTGAGGGTTTTTTCAGTATCAATTAATATGATGATGTTAAAGGAATAGTTTTACTCCCCCCTCTAGCGTCCTGGCATCCCAGGCTCTAGCCTCCACGGCCTACACCAGCAGCCAGTGGTGTGGGTTAAGTCACAGGTCTCTTCCATAACAATGACCTGTATTAGATTTATCAAAGGTACTGCAGGAGCCCAGGTGGTACAGCAGGTCGGCTGCTGATCCCTGGGGCTGGCGGTTTGATATCCTTGAACCCAGGGTTGCGTCAGGAAGGGCATCTGGTGTAAAAACATCTGTGGTGACCCCTATTGGGAGCCGCTGAAGGACAACAACAACAGATTATCAAATATGGGACCACACTGATTTCAAGATGACCCTCCTTTTCCAACATCTGTATTTGAGAAAGTGACTTTTACTCTCGACTTGTTCTGAAAGTTTCCCTGAGACCGAGTCCTCATCACTGAAGCCTTTTCTCCTGTATAAGTGGAACATGAAATACAGCCATAACTAAAACCCACATTAGTGAATCTCTCTCGCTCTGTCCTGTCAGACTGCTGAAGTGGTCAGAATCATTTTCTCTGACAGCTTTTCAGACTTCAGTCTTTCTGAGCTCATCGCCTGTGACAGCTGTGATTCTTGGCAGTTTGACAGATTTTTCTCACTGGTTTCATTTCTGCCGTAAAGACGTCGGGAGACGATGTGAACTCGTTTTCACTCATGAATTTATTTCCTCTGTGACAAAAAGAAAAACATGTTACAACAGCCTTCAGAAACTGCTGCAGGTTAAACTGGATGAACCGACCGACTCTGAAAGAGTCAATATAAACGGACTGAAAAGACTCACTAACCTCGCATGAATGCAACAAACATCCCATAATATAAAACTGTCTGTAAGGTTCTGTATTACACTAGTTCTTGCTCCTTTCAAAAAGAACGTCTCATCTTGTGGACACGTAAATAAGACCACTCCCTCTCTGTCAAACCGATTTTACAGGACAAAATATCGTCTTATATTTGTGTCAGTGCCGTTTATCATATAACTTGAACAATTAGTAACAAGAAATGTCAGCACATTACATACTTTGTCTGCCTGAGAGCTCTAGCAAGTTTATTTTAATTCCTCCACGCCGGCGACAGTCGGAGCCGGAGGCATGTTGTTTTCGGATTGTCTGTCCGTCTGTCCCATTCTCATGATCCTGATACCTCAGAAACCCCTCGCTGGAACTTCTTCAAATTTGGCACAAACATTCACTAGGACGTTAGGATGAGCTGGTTTTGATTTTGGTGGCTAAAGGTCAAAGGTCAAGGTCGTGGTGACCTCACAACATACACACATGGTTTTGGCCTTGTGTGAATGGCTTGAGGAAATTCCTTCAAATTAAAAAACAACGTTCACTTGGACTCAAGGACGAACTGATTAGATTTTGGTGGCTCTTTTTAGCCGTTAATCAACGGTTCATATTTTATATGATTCTCGGAAAAACAGGGATGTAACCTGGAACTAGTCTGAGTGGCGGAGGGATACGACCATGAGGCAGCAATTCTGGTTCAGTTGTACCGTCTTCTATTCAGGCAGTTTCTCCCTCACGATATTTAATAACTAAATAGAAGGGACCTTCATCAAAAAAAGGTTGTTTATATTGAGCATTTACATCCAAACAATTAACGTCATTTTCAGTCTAATGAAGGATAATCAACTTCAAATAACAAAACATCTAAGAAGAAACATTTGCCAGTGCCTTTAGAAGTGTGTGTGTGTGTTTGTGTTTGTGTGTGTGTGTGTGTTTGACCGATTAGGCGTAATGCAGGTACAGTATATCCATAAATAAAAAAAAAAAGGCTATTTATTTTCTGTCTGAAGATGAAAAACCGCGAAACAAGAACAAAGTGCTGGTGTTGTTGACAACACAGAGCGGATATTTTCTCCTGACTTATTCCCCCTCTTGATGGAAATGACAGCGGCGCTGCTGCACTGGCCTGCGCGGTTTTGCTCGAGTGTGTAAATGACACTTAAATGTAGATTAATGTGAGACTGCACCATGAGCACTTTTTCAGCCGGAGAGTATGTGCTATACGGCTGCTCGCTGTTGTGAGGGTGAACTGTAAAGTATGTGAGGAAGAGGACAGGAGGTGTATGTGAATGTGAGTGTGTGTGTTGTTTTTGTGTGTGTAAATGCTGGTCTGTGCTGTTCTGGAGCTAAGCTGCTGGAGATGGCGTTTTAGCATGCACGGCAGAGCGGTTTGCCTGTCTCTGCATTTCTTTTCTCTTTTCCTTTTTTTAGTTTCTCCCCCCTCCTCTGTGCACAGCTCCTGTCATGCTGAACTGCCCTGTCTCTCCACTACATCGTCTTACTGTGTGTACGTGTGCATGCTCGGTATGTTGTGTGTGTGTGTGTGTGTGTGTGTGTGTGTGTGTGAAAAGTGGAGGGAAGCTTGACTGGGCTTTGGCTGTGCAGGCTAGATAACCCCTCTGCTGATAAGACCAGTAAGGACAGTGACAGAACCACCCAGAGCCGCACTCCCAGGCCATTTTCAAAGATTTTTTTTCTCTCGCCTGTCTTGCCAGTTGAAGTGATTCATCCCTTGTTTTCCACTCTTTTCAGATAAAGAAGTCCCCACAGCCGCCCCCTTTACCCCGTCTCCTGTGGCGACGCCAGGGAGCACAAAGGGAAACAGCCCCAAAGGCAAAAGCTCAAGCGTCGTGGCCGGAGGTTTGCTACAGTCAGTGCTGGCTCAAAAGGAACGACTTGTCTCCCAGAGAGGGGAGATCCTCCCCTCTGCTCTGCCCCAGAACCTGCTCCCTCTTCTGGGCAGAGGACTCAGCATCGGCTCCCTCCCCGGAAGTCACTCCCTGGAGCATCAGAGTGGGGGATTACTGAGGAGGGTAAAACCCCCGGCATCAGCTGCAGTGTCAGGCCGGGGCAGCGATCCAACCGAACCTCCTCCTACAGACACACACTCCCAGCTGCCTCACACACAGACACACACTCCTGAGCAGGAGGCTGAGGTCACCACTGTGATGCTGGACGGGGACACTGACACGGGGACACCCTCCTCAGGTATGAGTGTGTAGTTATAGGGAGAAATTAACCACGTTAGCAGCCGATCTCTGTGATGTCAGTGTCGGCCTGTCTGGGAAATCTCAGCAGGTATTTGACAGATAAACATGAAAATGTATTTTATTAACATTCACATTCCCCAGAGGATGAATCATTCTGACGGTTAATCTAGCGCCACCACGAGGCTGAAAGCTGTGTTTTCTAGTGAAATGTTTCCACAACCATTGGATGAACTGTAATGATGTTCATGCTCTCCTCAGGATGAACTTTAATAACTCTGATGATCCTCTGACTTTTTCATATAGCGCCACCATCAGGTCAAAATGTTAATTTGTTCAACACTTTAGTTTCTTGAACAAATACCAGCAAAAAGTTAGCATGCTAACACGCTAAAATAAACTCACTTAACATCAGCTTGTTAGCATAATCAGTGTGAGCATGTTAGCATGTTTATATTAGCATTTAGTACCATTGGATTAGTTTAGAGATGAAACATGTTAAATTGTTAAACTTAGATGAACATTAAAATGCTGTTTATATGTTAAAGCTTCAGTGTGAATAATCCAGTATCATCACACGTATACAAGCATGAAGTCACAGGCTAATTTTACTTTGGGATCTGGATTTTTCCACTTCTAATTTTGCAAAAACAGAAAATAGAGAATGTGTTTTTTTTTTATATTTGATGTCAGTTTTAACAGCCAGGAGCTCTGGATGTGCCTTGTGTCTGCTGTGTCGTGGTTCTCAGCCCAGTAATTTCCATCATTAATTACACACAGCAGGGATTTCCAGTGAGTTTCCAGTCAGGCTCACATTAAAGAGATTACAAGGCAGCGTACAGAAAATATAAAATGAGGCCAGTGCAAAATAAACTGCTCTGATTTCTCCTCAGCTGTGCAGAGCTGCATGGTGAATTTCTCCGACGCAGAGGGATACATAGACTCTTCTGATGACCCCCCTCTGCCCGACGGCACCTTCCTTCACTGCACCTACACGGTGACCGTGTACACCGGCTACGGGGTGGAGCTGCAGGTACGCATCAGCAGCATGACAATAAAACACACACACACACACACACACACACACACACACACACAACTAGGCTGCAGTTAAACCATCACATCATCTGTGTTAGCAGAGTCTCTGCTTATCATGCTGGACATCGTTTTACTGGGAGATGCTGCCGTGTTCAGTCTGTTGTGACCATGAGAATCACTCTGATCTGATCCCAGGTTCAGCTCTGCCTCCTAGTGACAGCTTCTGGTACTGCTCTCTCTCTCTCTCCCTCTCTCTCTCTCTCTCTCTCTCTCTCTCTCTCACTGTTAAGACCCCTCATTATGCCGGCTTTGCTTGTTCACACTGAACAAAACAAAACCAGCATATTGCCGCTTCCCTGTGTGTGATTTTTAGATCGCATGCTGGCGTCCTGGCGTCCCGTCCCATGATGCCAGCTCTTCCTTTTTTCCACAGACGTCGATCCGATGGTACCTTCTTAAACGGAGCAGCGAGGTGAAATAAAGCTGCAACATTCCCACCTTGACCACGCCGTGTAAAAGAGGCAACTGTCTCTCTTTCCCTCTCTCTTTATTTTCATTTGCGTGGCCATAAACAGACACAGCAGGGCTCAGCAATTAGGTTCATACATTCTCTCTTACACACACATACACACGTTTATCTGTCTTTATTTATCAGGACTCTCACCGACATAATGCATTCTCCAGCCCCTAGCCTGGTGCATACAGAAGTTAAGTACAAATTAGATATTTTGTTGATGTTTTTTATTAAGTAAATACAACCACTGCAGCAAACAGACATTCAGCTGTTATTTCATGGAAACTGGAAAAATTTAATTGGAATTGTGACATGTGCAAAAGTTTGGGCACCTTACCAAGTCAGTAGATAGTCACCTCCCTTATTGATCAGTCAGTGCTTTACATTACAAGTCACATTCACATACAACAAACAGCACATTTTCTACTACACACACACACACACACACACACACACACACACACACCAATCATACATCTGTGGAAATTTGGGGTTCAGTATCTCGCCCAAGGACACGTCAACATGCGGACAGGAGGAGCCAGGAATCGAACCACCGATCTTCCAACCTTCCAATCTACCAATCTAATCCTAATTGCAACCTTAACTTTAAACTGAAGTTTTAGGATTTCTATAATCCTCACAACGCAGAAATGTCCACAGGGTCTAAAACTCAAGTTGGTCCTCACAACAATAGAAGCACAAGCACACACACACACACACACACACACACACACACACACACTTACACACACACACACAAACACACACGCAATTCAATTTCAGTTCACTGCAACTGACATTTTCATTGGTTCGGCACAGAGATTTCAGATATTACGAAAAGCTAGTGACAAAATGAATTCTGTTTTCCCTCCAACGTGCGACAACGATCAACACGTTCTGGAGCTAGAGTTGTTTTTCTGCTCGTCCGGGAATCTGCGACGTCACGATGCAAATTCAAACCAAAACCCAGTGACTGTATCGATCCTGGGCAACAAACAGTGACTCAGGAGAAGCAAATTAGCTGCAGAGCTGAACTCTCTCTGTAACAGTGAATCTTCACTGTGGCTGTTTGTTTCCAAAGTTAACTCTAGTTTTGCAGACAGATGCATCTATGTGAAGGTTATTTTTTTATATTTATATCAATCTTACAAATAACATATTGAAATAGGTGACTGTTCATTTATAATATATAGTCTAACATTATTACAAATGCTGTGTACATTTCCATATTATGAGCGCTCTCTTTCTATTTAATAACAAACAATACACAACAAGAGATAATGTTTCACTTGTGATTATAAATTCTCGTTATCATCTTACAAAGTTGACAAAGTGAACTGTTCCCGATTTACACGTCCAACAAAGGAGCATTAGCTTTCATTCATGTCATGATTCTGGCGCGTTTCCTCTCTGATTTGGTCTCCACCAACTCCTGAGAAAAATATCTGGTGAACAATAAAACCAAAAGGATGAGCTGTGAGAGGCTGAAGGGGACCGAGTTTATCACAATGAGCGACTCCTCTCACATTGTTAATGTAAAAAAATAGATTAGAGCGACTTTAATATTCGCCCTGAGACGTTTTGGTGGCACGCTGTGTTTTTATATTATCACAGGAAGTGATTCCGTGTGAGTGTTTTTGGAAAGTAATATAACGCATCCCTTTATATTATCTCCTAAGTGCAACCTTAGAACCAATTTGTCTTATTTACCACAGCGCTACCTGAAGGATAGCAGCCCAGAACAACAGAGGGAATAATCACTTGGAAACATTTCAAAGAGTAAAATAATTACGGTGTGTTTCTCCCCGTGTGTCCAGGTGAAGAGTGTGAACCTGTCGGAGGGCGAGCAGCTGTCCATCAGGGGCGTAGACGACCGAGGGTCCCTGCTGGTCCTGGCCAACCAGACGCTGCTGGTTGAAGGTCAGGTGATCCGCAGTCCCACCAACACCCTGTCCGTCTACTACCGCTCCACACCGGAGGGAAGCATGGGCATCTTCCAGCTGCACTATCAGAGTGAGTCCAGCACACACACACATATACACACACTCAAACCGCACACACACACAAAGTATGTCATGACTCTAATATGAATATGCATACATATAAACAAGCTATACAGATTCAATAAATATGAATTCATCATTAGGTCCTTAGGGGCTGTTTGTACTCTGTATATATGCTAATTGCATAATCAGAAATCTTCTCATCTAATCGTTTAACACGGTGATTGAATCTGTCATGTGAATTATCTTATTAGAGCTCTGATTAATTGGCTCTCATCTCATTAGGAGGCTGAGAATACGGGAGTTTTCATAGAGTGTGTGTGTGTGTGCGCGCTTGACTGTGTAAGCCCATAATAGATATGACAGTGACTGGAAAGGAGGAAGCATCAGAGTGTTAAGACCCACCTGTGCCATTAATCACAGCCATCTAATCCTTTTACATCAGCAGCAGGCAGAGGAACGGAGCGGAGACGACTGAGATTAAAATATCTCTGCGGGGACAGATGTGGCCAAAATAAAGGCATAAAAATCAGTGTTTAAGAGAGTGAAAACAACACAGACAACATAAAGGCCTACTCTTAAATAAGTCTTCAAAGATATAATCATTGATTCTTCCAGTCATTATATCAGAAATAGTTTTTTCGTCCGTCTCATTCTCATGAACATCATATCTCAGTAACGCCTTGACAGAACTTCTTCAAACTTAGCAAGAACATTCACTTGGACTCAAGAATCAACTGATTATAATTTGGTGGTCAAGGGTCAAAGGTCAAGGTCACTGTGACCTCACAGAACACGTTTTGGGCCATAACGCACAAATTCAGACACTAATTCTGACACAATTTAACTCAAATGTCTATGAGGATAAAATTAAGTGATGATGTTTTAAATCCCAAAGGTCAGAGGTCAACTTCATTCTCACATCATAATGTTGTGCAGAAACACCTGGATATTATTCAACACTTTAACTCGGGGTGGGGGCTGTGACCATATTTCCATAAAAATGTCTGCACCAAATTTGGGGACAACAAATGTCGGTACAAAATTTCAAGACAATTCATGAAAAGGTTGTTGAGATATCTCCTACTTTCATACCCCCGTATATCTCCGCCAGTAAAGACGGTGCGATTTGTCTGTTTAAGAAAGTTACAAAAACTCTTGGACAAAGTTTCAGACTCTGTTTGAAGATGTACTTTTGTTTGAAGAACACTGAGGCTTTAAAATTCCCTGTATATGTGGATGATCGATTGATGTCTCAACTTTTCTGTCGAGTTTTCTGTTCATTTTAATCCTTTTTACTGTATATTCCTTTTATGTGTTTTGCAAACTGTATCAAAAGAAGTGTTCACTCGTATCGCTGCAGAAGTAGGAGCATAAATACCAGCAGCTGTTATTGTAAAAGTGACAGTAGTTTAGTGTGAGCAGGAGTTATGTAGTAGAAGTAGTTGCGGCAGTAATTCAGTGTTATTAGCTCTGTATTTAATGCTTACTTGCAGTAATAATATTCACACAGCACCTGTCATCCTCCTCTCCGTGTTTTCCCTGTGCGTAGTCTTCAGGCTGAGCTGTCCTCTCCCCAAGAGGCCTCACTTTGGGGAGGTGTCCGTGCTGGACCTGCTCCCTGGAGGCACTGCCCGCTTCCACTGCCACATGGGTTACCACCTGCAGGGGGAGCCGCTGCTCACCTGCATCAACGCCTCCCTGCCGGCGTGGAGCGGCAAGGAGCCCAGCTGCAGGGGTGAGTACGCGCGGAGCTGCAGAGGCCGATTTTCAAAGTAGAGCGAGATAAGAATTTCACATGCAGCAAAAAGATGATCCATTTGGAGCCGTGTTAAAGTGAAGTAAAAGTGACTCCTCCCATGCAGCTCTTTGTGGAGGGACAGTGAAGAACGCCACAGTGGGGAGGGTGTTGTCCCCTTCTCCCCACCACGGGCCGAACGCCACCCAGGACTGCTCCTGCTCCTGGTCCCTGGAGGCCCCCAAGGACCAGAGGCTGCATCTGCATCTGGAGAGACTGGCCTTGGGACCCACTGACAGGTAAGGGAAGGGGGGGGGGCACCTGTCTGCACATGTGAGTGTGTTTTATGGGCCAATGTTTGCTCAGTCAGCGGTGACCTACCTGAAGGTTTTCACTCTCTTTTATACTTTATTTATCCTGTTGTGTAGAACAGTGGATCAAATTACTCATAGTGACAAATCCACGACTGCAGCTCATTGTTTTGGTTTTATAACCTGCAGCTTTACTGTTCTGACTCAGTGTCTCGGCTCTCGGCAGATATTTGTCTCCTCATTACTCTCTCTGCTTATATCCCATTATGTCCTTTAGGCTTTAGTTTAGTGCAGGTCGCCTCACGGTGATCAGGTGGTCTGGTTTTTGAGGAACTGAGTCAGATTCCTTCATCTTTCACTTTCACTCATGCTCACTCACTCCTTCCATCGCTCCCTGTAGGCTGGTGTTGTGGAGCGGGCTGGACGCCGGCTCTGTGGTGCTGTTCGACTCGGGCCGGGGCGGACAGATCCCCTTCGAGGGAGTGATCAGCGAGGGTCCAGCTGTGAGGATCCAGTTCATCACCGATCAGCCGAACCACAACACGGGATTCAACATCCGCTATGAAGGTACAGAAGCTGCTGTAGACCTGCACGCAAACATAAAACCTGTATTCCTTCAGCACAATTTAAAGGCACTAGATGTGTTGTAACATTTCTATAATGACAGTATAATTATGTAAACAAGACTATTCCTGAGAAGATTGCAAGGCTCTGTGGTTCTGCTCACATCGTTCACTGCCAAGTGGATTGTGACTGGATTGGCAGGAAGAGGGATGGTTGTTCAACATAATCTGAGCTAAAGCTTTCAGAGTTTCTGGCAATGTCAGATTGTGGAGGGAGGGAAAGATCCCCTCCGACGTGTTTATCCTCATCAGTAAAAAAAAAATAAAAAAAATAAAAGCTAACCAAAGAATCGTCTTTGCCAGTGGAAACACAGATGCTACCAATCGTCTTGGCATCTGTTTACGGCGATTACACAGAGGTATCACAAAGGAAATTAAAAAAGCCACATGCAGCGACTTTAATACGACACATTTTGCTGCTAATTGTCCTGCGGACTGAGATTTCTCTCCCCGTTTCATTTTCTCCTCCAGCTTTCGAGCGCGGCCACTGCTACGAGCCGTACCTGCAGAACGGAAACTTCACCACCTCCGACCCCATGTACGGGGTTGGAGCTGTGGTCCAGTTCACCTGTGATCCGGGCCACTCGCTGGAGCAAGGCCCTCCTGTTATCGAGTGCATCAGCGCAAGGGATCCTTACTGGAACGACACAGAGCCGCTGTGCAAAGGTAACGCTGAGAGCAGGAGGCAGAGACAACGTTTTTGTGTTTAGGTTTTACCAGTGTTCAGAGTCGGATCTAGTAAACTCTCCTAACGGCCACTTGTTGATGAGTGGGTGCATGTTTCTGTAGACGGCTTCATGTTCTGATCCAAGTTTTGTTCAAAAAACAAGTCACCTGAGAGTAAAAGGAAGGAAACACCAAAACACTTCAAGTCCCTCTGTCACAAATCAGCTGTAACAGAGTCAGTAGGTGTTTTAGTATTCTTCCTTTTTCCCTCCATGACGTGCGTTCAAATAGCTCAGGGATAAAAACAACAAAACATATCGCCACTGTTTATTTTATTCCTGTGCGCTGGCGTCAGTCGGAGCCGGAGGCATCATGTTTTCAGGTTGTCCGTCCGTCTGTCCCGTTCTCGGGAACGTGATACCTCAGTAACGCCTCGAGGGAGTTTCTCCAAATTTGGCACAAACAGTCACTTGGACTCAAGGATGAAGTGAGTAGAATTTGGCGGTCAAAGGTCAAAGGTCAAGGTCACTGTGACCACACAAAACACAGTTTTGGCCATAGCTCACAAATTCAGACGCTAATTATGACACAATTTATCTCACATGTCTATGAGGGTAAAATGAAGTGATCAAAGGTCAACTTCCCTGTGACATCACAACGTACAGCAAAAAAAAACACCTTATGTCATTATTACTATTATTATTTTATATATTATTATTACATTACAGCATATTTCCTGCAACTTGGCTGATTGGCGGAGGGATACAACCGTGAGGTGGTGATTCTAGTTTAATTTATATTTAATATTTTCCTAAAAAAAACAGAGCTCTTTACATTCTTATATAAAGCACAATAACCAGTTTCATCTAGACTGATAGATTTAAGGAATCAGCACCAAAGAGAATATTTTAATATGAAAAACATGATGAGTTCAATCATGGACACGTGCATCATCATCTGTTGGAGGATCTTGCGTGAGGCGTAGTGTGTTTGATGTTTCCATGACGGAATAATTCAACATTTTGGGCTTTAGATGAAAAGATTGACAGCACTCTCATGTCTGTGTGATAAATATGCAGCTACAGACAGTTAGCTTAGCTTAGCTTAGCTTAGCTTAAAGACTGAAAACGGGGGCAACCGTTCTCCCCACCAGCTCCTTTAAAACTCCAACTATTCCTTTAAATCTTCCATTTTTCTTTGACTGTGTTGTTCCTCATTCTTCAGTGTTCCTCCCCCTGTCCCTGCAGCGCAGTGTGGAGGAGACCTGACCGGTCCTGGGGGGGTGATCCTGTCTCCGAACTGGCCCGAGTGGTACGGAGAGGGGGAGGACTGCAGCTGGAGGATACATGTCGGGGAGGACAAACGAGTGCTGCTCGATGTGCAACTGTGAGCAAATAAGCAACACACACACACACACACACACACACACGTCAAAGCTTCAGCTCTGATCCAAACTTTGGCCAGATGTTATCATTAAAAATGTATGCGGGGAGCGTGGAGTGTGGCGGCTCAGTGAGGGGCCCAGCACCCCGTCTAGATGTGCCTATTGATATTTCTGTATTCCTGCTCACACTGAAGCGCTGACAACGTTACAGAGCTGCAGTTTCTCCCACAGTGGTGATATTTATACCCTCATCTTGATTCCCTGCTTTCACCGACCTCGCTGCAGAGCTGGTCATTGTGGCTGCGTGATGCTGCTGGACTGAATTTTTTATCTTTCGTCTAACACCCCCCCCCCTGCATTCATGTCTCTGACAGCTCCAGTGTGAACTGAGTTATCACTGAATCTAAAGCCTGTGTGTGCAGAAGTTTAATTTTAATTAAGCAACTTTCACCGGGTGAAGATTTACGTAGGCTGCAGTTCATGTGGAGTTTGCATCATCCAATCAGAGATGAGGAAACTAGTTTTCAAAGTAGAAATCAGATCAGTGTTTTCCACAGCCAGTGAAACCAGGTGAGACCAGAAAGATGGGATTAAAGGCTTCCTCCTGAATTCATTTAAAAGAAGGTGAGCTCGGTGAGCCGAGGCTCTGCCACCCAAAATATTTTTGTTAAATCTTGTCAAATGTTATTGCAGCTAAAAGTGTTTACCACAGTGTGTTGCACAGATTCATTCCACAACATAGAACTGAGTGAAGTAAATGTTAGAAATGAAAGTAAAATCAAGATGTAACGGGACAATAACCAATGTTTCAGTAACAGCAGCGTCATCCTTATGAAATTATTATTCATTTAACTTATTTTTTCTGTGGTATGAAATCGGTTTAACTCGACTCCCTGCAAACACTAATCCAATTACATACTTAGTCCTTTGGTAGAAATGTGTCACATCATATTTACAGATATTTCAATTTTTAAAACCCTGCAAAGCTGCGTCTTTAAGGAGCATCTGTGGTGAGACACACGTCTCTGGGGCAGTAACAACATGGCCGTGTTTACAGACCGCTAAACACTCTGCCTGTGGATGAATGCAGCATTTAGCCTTTGAGGTCATCTCGTCTCCCACGCAGTCGGCCATCGACATGACAGCACTCTGACTCATCACTACTTGTCCTGAACTGATACCACTGGCTGTACTCCGCTCTCTCTCTCTCTCTCTCTCTCTCCCTGTCTTCAGACTGAACATCAGCGACAGTGACATGTTGACCATCACCGACGGCGACGAGGTCACGACACGTATCCTGGGTCGGTACGTCGGAGGAAGCAGCCCCTTCAAGCTCTCCTCCACCACCCCTGACCTGACTGTCACCTTCCACTCCGACCCGGCGGGGCTCGTCTTCGGCAAGGGCGAGGGCTTCATCATCAACTACATGGGTGAGATTCGATCCAGTTCTACATCAACCAAAGAGGAAGTGTGCTGATAATTAGATAGATCAACAACAAAACAATGAGTTGATCCTAGCAACAAGAACCGTCTGAACGACAGAGTATTAGAGTCAGATTGAGGAAAAAAAGCTGAAATTTTGAGAATAAAGTCGTAATTTTATAAGAATTAAGTCATAATTTTAGGTTGCATGTTGTTTTTAAAGGGGAAACATCAGAAGCTTTAAAATGAGGAACGTGGAGCATCCTGTGATGTTCGACTTTAGGCTTCACAAATAAGGAAATACTTCATCTTTTTGCTCATTATTATCATTTTTTTCCTCATTGTGGCCCCAGTACTCTGTCATACTCTTCACTGTCCGATCTAATAAAACCATAAAAATACAATATAAACAGAATAAGACTCAAAACCTTGAAGCAAGTGCACAAGTAAATCCACTTATTGTTGGACTCATGGTGGATGGATCGATGCAGCAGAACCGGAGAGATCGTCTCTTTTCTTCCTTGTCAAAATCTGGCAGTTAACATTACCCACAATGCAACTGAACCACACTTGGGTGTGTGTTATGCCAGTGGTGGTTAATGCAGCCTCGAGCCCCTGTCTTCGTTGACAATAACAAGAACATAGAACAACAACAACAACAGGTTTATTTTCATTCATTTTTCCCACTTTCACTTTAAAGGACCCAGTGTGAGGGATTTAGTGACACCTAGTGGTGGGGCCACAGATTGCAACCAAACCGAATACGCCTCCGTTTCTGAGTGTGTAGGAGAATCTACGGTGACCTTCCAGTAACGTAAACACTTGTTGCACCGCCGTGTTTCTATAGTAACCAAGAACTGTTCTGCGCTGTGGTAGAAACGCGGCGGTGCAACATGGCGGCTCTGCTGAAGACGACCCACCCCTCATGTAGATATGAAGGGCTCATTCTCAGCTAATGAAAACACAATGACTCTTACTTTCAGACTAATGGAAACATAATTATGAATATTACATCCAATTTCTTTTACCAGATCCCTTTAAATCCAACACACTGGTCCTTTAATTGCGTCTTCTCTCCTCAAGCTGCCCACTCCATTTTTCATCTTCCCGTTTCTCTCCTCTCATCTTTATTTGTCTTTTCTTTCCCTTGCCTCTGCCCTTATTCAATCACATCCCATTTGTTTCACCGTCTCACAATGGCCCTCATCTGCACACACACACACACACACACACACACACACAAGCCAAGGAGTTTCACAAGCAGCCAAACAAGCTCGCACCCTCCTTTAACACACAGTAATCTGCAGTGCGTCCCGTATCCAACACCTGACACCAATTTAGAATCGCACTGAGACACACACTGTCCAATTTACTTGTCACCCTCCCGACACCACAAGCTCGCACACGCTTCCCAGAGGAGTAAATCAAGTAGACACAGCATGAATACGTAGGCTACTCTCTTTGATTATATATGTGTGTGTGTGTGTGTGTGTTAGTGTTCAGAATAAATTACCCACCACACACATTCAGGCTGCACGGAGGAGGAGAACCGAGTCAATAGAGAATGAATAATTGATCCAGGAACTTCAACTTACAAATCCCTGTAGGCCTATTATATTGTAGAGTGTAATGCAATACTGTACGCCGCCCGATCAATCATCAGAAATACATATGCACACACACACACTAGTCCCAACAGGAGGAAACTTATTTATATGTTTCTCTGGGCTGTAATGGGGTTTTTTTCTGTCTTGAAACTGTGCAAATTTTTATTAATGTTCTGTGTTTTCTTCTTGGCACGAGCGGCTACCGGAGGTGGTTTTTGTTCTGTTCTTCTTTTGTTCAAGACCATTATACACTCGAGACATTCGCATTTCGCAGAGCAATAAATGTGCCTGTAAATGTGTGAATGGGAAGGAGAAACATAAACAGTCTGTGAGAGCACAGAGGAGTAAACTTCAGATGATTTGATGTAACTGCAGCAAGAGCGAAGGTTTGTGTGGAAGAACACGATGAAGTGGAAAGAAATCATAAATATATAACAATATAATAAAGCTGGTTATTCCCATAGTAATGGCCATATAAGAACAAAGAGAAGTGCAACGTAAACAATTTCCAGCGTTAATAATTTCAGTTTCCTTTATAGTCGGCCGCAGATAACGATTATTTCCATCATTGATTAATCTGTTGATCATTCGTTCTGTAAAACATCAGAAAAACAAAAGAGCATAAAGTGAAATTATGAAATATCTCGTTTTGGCCGCCGAACAATCCAAAAGTCTTTTGTTCATTATGAAGTAAGACAAAGAAAAGCAGCAAGTTCCCACCTCTGAGAACAAGGAGCTGATTATTCGATTATCAAAACAGTTGGCAAATCATTTTCTTCTGATCGAGTAATTGATGAATTGATTAATCGTTGCAGCTCTACCTCAAAGATTCCTTTTATAGATTTCAGATAGATGATGTTGTATTTTTACTAGTTTATTATTTTTACCGATGTTTAATGTTTCGTAGTTCAATGTAAGTAGAAGTACAGATTTTTTTAACCGCCCCCAAAAAGCGTCTGTAGCCTTTAGACTTCAGTAGCACAAGTTTATTTGTGCAGCATCTTTCAACTTCAAAGTGCTTTACATAAAAAGCATTAACAGAAGAAACACGAGGCCACACAGAAGGAGAAAAGACATTTAAATTGTGTGTGAGTGAAACAAAATATAAGATCAAAAGCTTTCAGGCTGGAAAAAGCCCCAACGACCGTCTCCGCCCTAGTGCAGCCTGAGAGATTAAACCCGGGGCAAACGCAGACCACTGGTCACAGGCACAACGCGCTGCTGATCGTTGACCTTATTGCTCCGAGTGTGAGGTAAAAACTAAAGGTGACTCAACATTTTCCTCATGTCAGATCCTCTCTCATCCTCATGAAGCTGGACAATAAGCTCAATGTCTCTATTAGGACAAAAGTTAAGTGACTTTTTCCCACCCTGAGTAGCGTCTGCAGGTGTTATTAACCTGAGAGATGAAACCCAGGACAAAAGAAAACTGGCTAAACTGAGTTTTGTGACCCGATAAAGTTAAGTTAATCTTGTCATTGTGAGCGTGTTGTTACACTTTTATCTGTCGTGGTCTCCAGAGAATGAATCCTAATAACTGTGGTCACATTCCTCACAGTGAAACATCTGAAGGAAAATGAGGATGTTTAGCTGAAAGCTCAGCCGTGCAGAAGAGCAGAGCCAGGAAACGCGGCTGTAGACTTTTTGTCTTGTTAGCTCCCAGTTGATCTGAAGGGTGTGTTTTTCCTCTCTCATGGCTGTGGACTTTTATTAAATTGGACTCGGAGCTCTAAATTCTGAAGCTTCATTGATTTTTTTTTTTTTTTTTTTTTTACGACCCGCAGCGAAAAACATGGCAAGAAAGTTTGAGCTGGACTTTTTTAATGAGAGATCAGAAGAATTCTTGATTCAGACGGATCTTCAGAACGATCAAGAGACTGGAGATTGGTCTGAGCTTGCTGCTGCTTCTCTGCCTGTGTAATCAGGACATGCTGGTGCGTGGGGGGGGGTCTTCTCAGGTACACCATCTAAAATGATAAATCAGGAGCAAAACATTTGTCCATTTTATGTTTTTTTTTCATTCATTAAAAGAAGTTAGTTTGTGCCACTGAAACAAAGCTGTAAATGAGTATTTGAGAGTTTAAAAACAGCCTCTTTAAACCTGCATTGATCAATATTTTCATATGAGATTAAAGCCCCTCCAGTGTAAAGGTCTCTGTCCATGTGTAGTGTGATTATAGATCAGCTCTAGCTTCTATATTAATACTGTGAAAGTATCAAAGCCTCAGTCCACAGAGAAATGCACACAGCCTGTATTCAGAAACTGAGCCTTAAAACCAGCCGTCAGGACTTCTGGAACTTTGTGATGTCACAACAAAGCAGTCACCAAGCCCCGCCCACCTGGACCCACCATCCAAACCTTTACAGGATTTGGTTTCTCTGAGTGTTTTTACCTGAAATCTGCTTTATTTTTATTGGATCACTCAGAAAACAGTCGGCCAATCAGGAGAGAGGCTCAGAGCCTCCTCTCTTCTGATTGGCTCACTGACCTGTTGTTACTAGAGCTCCAGAGAGAAGCCTGAGAGAGGTCGCTCCGTGTCTGCAGGGTGTGTAAACAGGCAGATGTTGTGATAATATGTCAAACTTGTGAGCGATGTTTGGTTTGTTGTGAACCAGACGGACAAAAACATTTCAGCAACTTTAAAATTTGTGATTAATTGGAACAAAACTGGTGTTTTTCAAGTGGAATACAGATGAAAATAACCACACACACAAAGAACATCAATATATAGTATTTTCTACTCAGTTTTGACTTAAATAAAAAACAAAAAACTAAATAATTAGCCCCTTTAGTCAGAATTTTGTCACATTACAAAAAAACACTCAGACATCAGCAGCTGCGACAGTTGACTGACAGTTTGTGATAACTCTATTGAGGACTGTTTTACTGGAAGACTGCATTCAAACTGAGTGGCGTTTTCAAATGGCAGCTTCCCCGTCGGAGCTGAAGCAGCGAGGAGGAGATACTTGAAGACTGTCCAGCACAGATGAAATCCATCATCCTGTCACACGGTCAAATAATTGCACGATAAGTCCATCGGTCTTCCACGCTGGGACGGTTCCCTCATCACTCACATCATGTGCCAATCTCGCGTCAAAATCAGATGTGGTGGTTGTTTATCTATTTTTGCTTCTTGACTCTTCACTGTTGCCGAACCTGCCCCACAAGCAATAACACCAACATAATGGAGCCATTAATCAACGTTTGTTTTGAATTTGTCCTCTCAGAGGTGTCCCGGAACGACTCCTGTCCAGACCTGCCCGAGATCCAGAACGGCTGGAAGACCACGTCCCATGTTGCGCTGGTGCGCGGGGCTCGTATCACCTACCAGTGCGATCCCGGTTACGACCTGGTGGGACGGGAGACCCTCACCTGTCAGTTAGACCTGTCCTGGAGCTCACAGCCCCCGTTCTGTGAAAAGAGTCAGTCCCAGTCTTATTTACGTACCGACTGCAGAGCTGTGCGTGTGTGTGTGTGTGTGTGTGTGTGTGTGTGTGTGTGTGTGTGTGTGTGTGTGTGTGTGTGTGTGTGTGTGTGTGCATGTAGCTGCTAGTGTTTATTGTTAGCACATTGTCTTCCTTCACATTATTATTATTCACATCCTATATATAAGAACTTGTTTCCTATAGTGTAAATTTTAAAGACGTTTATTAAGTAAAAATACAAAAGCAGCAAAAGAATCAAAATTTCAGAGTTTTCTTATTATATTTTTCATTATTAAATTAATGTTATTGATGCATAAACTTGTGAGCAGCATGTTCATGTTTAACTATTTCATGTGCTGTTGGCAGTTTAATCATATTTTATAAGACGATCCACGTGTTCACGTAAAAGTAAAGTAAGTAGTTTCTATAGTAGAACAGTCAGATAATTGTTGTGGAGTAGAAGTAAAAAGAAGCATAAAATGGAAATGCTTAAGGACAGTGTGAGTGTGTAAATGTTTCCACTGCTGTAATAAAAAAAAGAAAGTGTTGCTATAACAAAGTTTCCTCAGTTTGAGCTGATGAAAACTTTTATTATTCACTGTGCAAATGAAGCTTTTGTTCGCAGGTTTCTTACCAGAGACCTTCTACAGCTTCCAGACTTTTATGTCTTTTGACAAAGTGAAACAAAAACAAGAAAATTCAGATGGATTCAAATCAAACTGTATTTAATTTGGCAGCCATCTTTCAGCAGGGCATTTTAAACAGCGGCAGCAGGATGCGACTCACCGCCGTTCCTACTACCCAGACTGCAGCTGTGCACCTGCTCTAATCTCATCACACGCTAAACAGGAAACGGGTCATAAACACTGTTTATTGCCCCAGACCAGAAATCAAACTTTGAAGCTGATGTTGCTCCTAAACTAATTTTGTCAATCGAAGTCTTTGTTCTGGTGAAGATGTTTGTTATTCAGGGAACTCACGGGACACGTAGCTCCTCTCATGACAAGTTGGACCTTAATCAACTCAGATGGCAGGAGAAACTATCAGGGATCGGCTGCCGAGCATCGTGCCGACATTGGAGACGTAATGTTGGCAGCAGCAGTAACTCTTCACTGTCTGAAAGGACTTTAATGAGTTTCCATTAAATTTATTGAGGGCGTTCAGAGTCCTCAGAGAATGAAGCTTTTTGTGAGCTATTTTTTTTATTGATTTATTAAAACTCAGAGGATAAATAATTTAATTTATCACCAGCATCAGATGGAAATTAAAAACATACAGATTTCCACGAAATGGAATATGTTCATGTTCCCCAGAGGATTAACTCTTAATCAGGGCCTTTAGTTGTTTTAAACGTTTAGGTTTCTGTGAGGCTTCATATGAGATGCTGAAACTGTATTTACACAGTTGATGTTTTCTATCTGATTTATAAAGTTTGATAAATAAACTTGTTTCATGTATAAAAACAGATCATATATCGTACGTTCCTCTTCTCCTCAGTCATGTACTGTTCGGATCCGGGCCACGTGGAGCACTCCACCAGGTCCCTGTCGGATCCTAAACTCCTGGTGGGCACCACCATTCAGTACAGCTGCAACGCCGGCTTCATCCTGCAGGGCGGCGCCACCATCACCTGCTACGGCCGCGAGCCGGGGACCCCCGTGTGGACGTCTCGGCTCCCTCACTGTGTCTGTGAGTATCATTCAAAACAGTTTCCAGAGCAAACGGGAAACGCGTCATGAGAGGTCAGCGGCGTTAAGCAGCCGGGAGAAACTGGTGGTTATTTTATCAACCCCCGTGTGATGAAGGGTTTCTGTGGCTTACTGGTAATTTTCCAGGCCTGTTATTTCAGAGAGCTGTCATCAGGATAGACAGTTGCACATGGCAGTTAACTGAAGATGAGAGGCTCCTTCCTGCTGCTGTGCGATCTAACATGAGTGGGTTTGTGTGATTTCTTGCCTGGCTCTGTCTTTCCTCTGCTGACACAGATCACAGCGTAAGTGAGTGCCAGAGACGATGCTTCATCTCCTGCATTTTCATCTCAGGACGGACTCTGTCTGTGTGTGTGTGTGTGTGTGTGTGTTGTGTGTGTGTGTGTGTGTGTGTGTGTGTGAGCGAGAGAGAGAGAGAGAGAGAGTATGTGTTTGCACATGCGTGTGCTTTCGGGGGTTATTAATGTTTGTGTGAAGTGTTTGATATGTAAATGCTATGCTAATGCACCGTACCAATCAGCCCTCAGCCACCTGGAGGAGGGGGTGGAGATTATCCATGAGTCATGTCACCTCAGCCAGAGCCTGTCAGATCTGTCAGTCGAGCTCTGACGCAAAACCTCTGATTCGTGGTGAGAAACTTGACAGGATCCATCCAGCTTTTCTCTCTCTCTCTCTGTTTTCTTTCTTTCTTTCTGTAGCTGAGGATTCGGTTTCCTGTGAAAACCCCGGTCTCCCTGACAACGGCTACCAGATCCTATCCAAGAGGCTTTACCTGCCTGGCGAGTCACTCACCTTTGTCTGTTACCAAGGTTACGAGCTCATTGGAGAGGTGGCAATTAAATGCATCCTAGGAAACCCGTCCTTTTGGAGCGGCCCACTTCCTCTGTGCAGGGGTGAGAGTTTTGCAGAATTTGTTTGTTTCTTAAATTTCAGTGTGTATGTGGAATGAACCCCCCCCCCCCCCCCCACTCCCCCCGTACCTTTGGATTTCTGCACGTACACAACAGTTTCTTCCCCCTTGCTCGTTGATACAGATTGATCACGCTCCTGTGCATGTGACTGACAGTTCGCTAAACTCCCGTCCCCTAATCACAGCTCAGAACATCAGCACTGGAAGAGTCTGTTTACCTTCCCAGAACCACACACAAGAGCAGAAGTGTGAGGGGTGGATTACACAGCGGGGGAAGAAGTATTCAGATTGTTTACTTCAGTAAAAGTACAAATACGCTCTAATTTGATATAACTGTGATTTCTTTGTTGGTAGTGTCCTCCAGGCTCGCTGGTCTGTGGGCGACAAGTTTCACTTTAAAATACGACTCTCCTTATAAAGGATTTATAAATGGTTTAAAACTAGTTTATTAATTTGGTTGTTTACACTTTATAAATCATAAATAAACAAGTTTTAACACAGTTTTTATACATTGATGCAGGCTCACTATTTGGCGAGATCAAATTAATGCTTACTACTCATTAATCTTATTAATGAGTAATTACCATTTATAACTGGTAAAAGGAGCCTGTTAGTAACTCATTAATAGATGTTGATGTGTTTTACACTCTGTGCTGTCTGAATGCTAAAGTCCTAAAGAGGAGACCAACCCGCAAAAAGCATCTCCATGTTAATCTCCACTGAGCAGAACAATCTGATCCACCGCTGTGATTAGATCGAGGACGGCTGCTGAGAGCACGCCAAGGTAATCAATACTGCTAAGACCTCAAAGGATGAATCTGGTCATTTGATATGATCATGTGATCTGCCATAATTTGATCTGTCAAATGAAACTTTCTGACGGTGATGATGGAGAAAACAAACAGATATGAGGCTCACTATTTGGCAAGTAACAGGTCACTGTTGCCCTTTTATCTAATGTGTTATAACGGCTTATAAATGATTTGTAAAGTGTTAACAAGCTAATTAATAAACTTGTTATAAACCAATTCATACATCACAAACATGAAGATCTTATAAATTTTGATGCTGTTTTATGGGTTAAACTGCTCAAACTGAAACAAATTAGTCATTAAAGTAATTAGTCAACTGACAGAGAATTAAATGGCAAATATTTTGATAATTATTTAAAACTTTTTGATGCGAAAATCTCAAACATTTCATCTCTCAAATATGAAGATTTACTGCTTTTATTTTATTTGTTTTATTTTTTGATAATTATGACGTTGGAATGGATGGATTATCGGTCGACCAAAACATAATAATAATAAAATATCATTTATAAAGGAAATTAGCATTAGTTGCAGTTCTAAATAATAATAATAATAGAAATTAGCTCAGAGCAGAGCAGGACTTGTACTGGAGTATTTGACAGTGTGGTATTTGTACTTTTACTGCAGTAAAGGGTCTGAATACTTCCTCCACTCGTGCTGTGTGAGAGCAGACAGGTAGACAGGTGTGTGTGTGTGGGGGGGGGGGGTGAGCGAATGGAGAGTTCAGCCTTGTTACAGAAACTCCACAGAAAGTGTGATGTAAATGTTCATATACACTGACTGACAGAATGATGTCTTGCAGCCAACCATGACTGCTTTGGCAACCATGCTTTGGAAGGTGAGTCTGTGTGTGTGTGTGTGTGTGTGACTGTGTGTGTGTGTGTGTGTGTGTGTGTGTGTGTGTGTGTGCGTGCATGTGCATGTGTTCTGATGCTGTGAGCTGAACAGACCACAGCATCAGTTTGTTTTCTCAAATGACAAAAACCTCAAACAAACCATCACACAGGACAAAGAATTAAAATCGCTTTGTGTGTGTGTGTGTGTGTGTGTGTGTGTGTGTGTGTGTGTGTGTGTGTGTGTGTGTGTGTGTGTGTGTGTGTGTGTGTGTGTGTGTGTGTGTGTGTGTGTGTGCGCGTGCTCCGCCTGCATCAGCAAACATCTGCCTGCCAAGTTCATTCCCACCGTGTGTGTTCATCCCTCCACCTGTGTTTGTTCATTTGTTTACCTGTGGAATCCACCTCCGTTTGCTAAGCCACCTTTAACCAGACTTGTATTTATCCTCTTGGTGAAATCCTGCCGCTGTTTAACCTCGTTCTATTCACGTGTGTCAGTTGCAGAGGCGACGGCGGGCTCCACTCTGGATGGCGGGAACATCGCTCTGGCCATCTTCATCCTGGTCCTGCTGCTGTCCGTGCTGCTGGGAGGAGCTTACGTCTACGTCACGCGGTGAGATCTCTGCTCAGCTTTGACACATTATCTGACGTTTTGAGAAATATTTTTACTCGCTTCCTTGTGATCAGTTGGTTTAAAGCTGCATCCAGTCTAAAGGTCTGTGTCCATGTGTAGTGTGATTATAGATCAGCTCTAGCTTAATACTGTGAAAGTATCAAAGCCTCAGTCCACAGAGAAATGCACACAGCCTGTATTCAGAAACTGAGCCTTAAAACCAGCCGTCAGGACTTCTGGAACTTTGTGATGTCACAACAAAGCAGTCACCAAGCCCCGCCCACCTGGACCCACCATCCAAACCTTGCAGGATTTGGTTTCTCTGAGTGTTTTTACCTGAAATCTAGCTCAGAGCTTCCTCTCTTCTGATTGGCTCACCGACCTGTTGTTACTAGAGCTGCAGAGAGAAGCCTGAGAGAGGAGATGTAAAACTACACTGAGATGTTCTTAAAAGCACAAATATATCTTCTTATGGATCAACACTTCAAATAAAATACAGAAGAAGAGGAAAATATAGATCAGTACAAACACACAACAGTATATTTTGTGTAATCCTGCTGACAAACACAAAGTTCAGTTCAGACTGATGGAAATGTCGTTAATTTGCAGGTAACTGATAATAAACCTGAAAACTGAATCGTCCTCATGTTTTGTTTTCCTTCTGTTTCCTCTCTTCGTGTCCTTCAGGTGCCGATATCACTCCAACTTAAGGCTGCCTCTCATCTACCCCCACCCTTACCGACAGATCACTGTAGAGACAGAGTTTGACAACCCGCTCTATGAGACAGGAGGGGTGAGTGTCCACCTCATCTAACAACTACCTGTCCATGTCATCTTTAAGATATCAGACACCCTCACTGTTTGTACTGACTCTGTCTCCTCCATCTTGTCTCTCATCAGCAGGACACTCGTGAATATGAAGTATCGATATGAGAAGCCTCACAAAAGACATTTCTGAACCACAAACCGACCGCCTCGTCCTAACTCTTCATCCTCTCCTCCCTCCTTCTCCGCCCAGGAGGAGGCGATGTAAATACAAATAGATGATGATGTCCAGCCCCTTCTGCCATGAGACGCAGCGGTTGATCCCTGTTCTCTCCTCCTTTGACGTGACAGCTTCTGAAGACATGATGGGAAACGGGAGAGGAGATAGACACACAGACAGACAGACAGACCTGTATGCATCAGAGTCGCCGGGAGGTGATTGGAGATGTAGGACGGAGAGAAAAGACCCGAAGATCATCTGAGAACATCGAACATGGTGAGAAAAGAGGAACGTGTTGGGTGTGAAATGGGACAAAAAGGAGTGAAGGAGGGGAGAAGGGGAAGGAGTCGGGGGACAGGACGCAGGGGGAGGGATGTGGAATGAAGCACTTTTTAGTATTTTTGTGAAACATTTAACGAAAGAATCCAAGAACACGTCAGTTAAAGTTATAATCCTTAAGATTTTCACAAAATCAGACGCCATTTTTGATACAGTCTCATTCATTTCAGCCAAATGTGGAGCAAACGTTAAACAAGTTTAAGAAAAAAAAGCACATCAATGCGCATTTCCATCCGCTCCTGTTATGTGAATATTAGCAGGTGGTTGATGGAGATAAGCAGCAGGTGGAGCTGAATCTCCAGTCGCTGCCATTAAACCACCGAAGAAGAAGATGAGGTGATTATAAGATGGTGATGATGATGGAGATCTGACATTTCACTCCACACTCAGCTGATGTTTTGTTTTTATCAGTGCACCTTATCAACCCTAAAAACATTAATGATAGTTTGATTTTTTTTGGTTTCCACTCAAGTTTTTTTTATAAATGCTCAAATTGAAAATATGCACATGCAACACACACACACTCACACACACACACACACACACACACACACTGATATCAGCCTCACTGTTTACTGTTCACTCTCCTGCAGCTGGTTCCGAGAGTCCAACAAGCCAAACACAGGGTGGCTTTTATTGTGAAGGAGCCACAGGAAATGTAGTGTATTTGTCGCAGAGGTTATCGCACACTGTGATCCTTCAACAAATAGTCATTTTCAGTATTTTATATTTTATCAGTTTTAATATGTCGGGGAGTAACGAGAGGCTCCTCAGACACATACAGTGTTTGTCCCGTGTGCAACGTGACATAAGATAATATATATAGTTGTTTGGCTGCACTGTAAACAGACACCAGACGCTCGTCCTGTCGTATTCAGACAGAACGTGAAGTGAAACTTTGACGTCTCTGACCATCAGACTGTTTCCCTGTTGTTTCCCTCTCTCGTCTGTCTTTGTACAGATTCATAAAGTGCAGATTTACGCTCTAAATTTTTCAAGTTAAATCATTTCTCCTCCACTGCAGATGAATCTTTGCATCAGTTTGAGTTTTCCTGAGTGAGTTCGTGTCTCCTCGTGTCTTTCCACTGACTTTGTCGCAGTCGCCGCCTCTAAATTTCACCTGGCGCCGTGTCTGAAGCTTTGATGTAAAATAGGAAGTGGACGCTGTTTGACGCCGACTCAGGCTTCCAGGTTTTTCTTCCGCTCATTAGACTACACATTGCGATGACGTCACGCACTTTAAAATCACTTTTTCTAAACTCTGAGAAAATTTTACAAACATAAAACATCCATGGATTCAAAATCAATAATCCAAATCAATCAATAATTGACCCTGCAGACCAGCAACGGACTGCAGATGGTGGTCCATGGGAAAAAGCTTTTCTGGCTGCAGTGGATTTTTACGTAAGTGACCACTGGAACAAATTAACACCAATTAACGGGCGAGTGGTTGCTCCCCGTATCCAGCTCTTCTTCTGAACACACAGTGAAACCACACTTGTTGTTGCCACGGTAACTGCACGGGTCACCATATCAACCAGGACAGAAATCTTAAGGATTGCAGCTTTAAGAGTCTTGGGGAAAAAATTGGCAGGTAGAGCGGATGAGGTGTTTTTTTTTTGTTTTTTTTAGTTTCTGTTTACTTCTTCACATGAGTCACCCTCCTCGCCACAACATGATAATCACAGGGCGGAAATAATGGTCAGAGGATTATTCTCCTCCTAATCAGTGTGACACAGGAAGTGTGTCTGTCTCCTGTCCCTGAACTCCCCCCCCCCCCCCCCCCCGCCTGCAGTCACCTTCGAGGCTTTTTACTTTTTACTCCGGCCGCTCCGCCTCTGGCTTTAGCTGTAGTTCATTGGTATTTAAATCTGTGACTTTGGGGCCAGTGCAGTACTGTTGTCTTATTCCTCTCACATGTAGTTAGACCGATGACTGTCGTAGACTGGCCTCAGAGTCCCCAGGTGTGGACCGGCTGAAGACTGAAAAGGAAAAATGAAAAACATGCGTTGTTGCAGATGTGGAGGTCGCCATGTGAATAGCATAGCTGTAGTCAACCGACTGGTCTTTGAGTGCAAGCTCAATCAACCCACCAGATGATGTATTTATTTTGATGTACTGTACATGTGATGTTTTATGCAGATTGATAAATGTACATTTTCATTATGAAGAAGACAAATGTTGACAGTTTCCCTAAATAAATGGTAAAACTCGAATAAAAAGTACAAAAGATTCTTTTTAAATATTGAGGCGTTCTGTTTTTTCTTCTTCTGCACCAGGTTTTTGTTTCAGATGTGGAACCAAGAATTACCCACAAACATCCTTCTTTTATTTATTTATTCTATATATAGTTTATTGCGTCAATGAAACATTATACTTTTCTTGTGTTTTAAACATTTTGACACAAACTTTTTAACCTTAAAACTGTTTTTTTTTTCTCATCCTAAACCCAGAACACAGGGTGAGTGACAGTATAGTTGTTACTGATCTTAATGTGTCTCTCAATACATATACATATACATATATATCTATACTATCAAGTACCCTTCCACAAATACTAACATGCATACCTATACACATACATACATACACAAATGCACCTGTATACACACCCATGTACATATGCATATGAAAAAAAGATTACTTAAACCATTTAAGTAATCTTTTTCTCATATGCATAAAATGAAATATTAAAGCTTTTTACTTATTAAATAAATTTACGTTGCAGTTTCATGTGTTTAAATCATCTTCTTTGTATCAAGTATAATTAGTCAACGAGCTTTGCTTAATTTGAAGAGGGTCCATCTTTTTCCAGCTTCTTCTCGTTACTATTGATTTTGAAAGTTACCTTTGCCATATCATATATATATATATATATATATATATATATATATATATATATCTTCTACTCTGAAAGCTTAAAAGCTGTAATTCTTATAATCCAAAACAAATATAATTCCTCCCTTTTGCAGGTGTTTGGTCGTGTTCCTGAACGTCTCAGCTATTGTGTGTAAAATATCTGACCAGTACGTTTATATTTTTTCACATGTATAAAAAACATAATAATAGGCGTAAACAAACATCCTCCTTTTAAATCTGTCCTTGCAACGTCTCTGCAGGAAATCTATATTAATTATTCTATACTTTAAATGGATGTTGATCATTTCAGTCCCGCTTCCATTTATCTGCATCTCAAAGTCTTGTATTATCTCCAAACATGGATGTATTGCACATTTTATTAGATTTTTTTTAGATGGATTTTAGTGAATCTGTGAAGTTTCGGTGACGCTGGCACCAACTGTGGGTTTACAACAGCATCGGTGACAACAACAAGTCGGTTCATGGAGTAAGTTCTTTGTTCAGCCCAGACGTTGCTTCAGGCTCCTGTGCAGGTGAGGTCAAGTGAGTGGGAGGATGGCCATGATAAGTGGCTCCTCCTGTCCAGTGTTTGCTGATTATGTATGCTGCCTCTATTGATTTATGCTTGTGTCAATTCTTCCTGCATAATTTTAGCAAGCAGGGGAAGCAGCTCAGTCTTCTCTAAGAGCACTTAGTCAGGAGTTATTTATGTTGAGGAAAAGGAAGAGATGGGTGGAAACTCTCCAAGTAAGCACTGCTTTTAATAGCCCCTTTCAGGTGATTATGATGAAGAAGATGAAACTATTATAAAGGCAAATGTATATTCATTTAAATATCTGGTGCCAGAAGTTCGTAAAACTCTGGACTTTCATAAAGTGTAAAATAGAAACATAAGGAAACATACAGAGTGTCTGATCTGACAGAGAGGCATCATGGAGAAAGTGAATCAGTGTAAAATACAATCACCTAGGAGCTAAATAGTGATTTACATATGAAACATGGCCGTCCAGTTTGTTCTAGAAATGTCTTTAAACATATCTGATCCTGTTTACTACAAATCACTGATGTTCTACAAAGGACCACAGGCTGTAAATAAAGATGGACGTCGTCTCTGAGACAGTTTCTGAAGAGCGGTTTTGAAGCTCAGAGTGAGCTGTTCCACCGTTGCCACCTTGGCAGCGCCTGACTCCACCCATAACTCTCAGCTAATCCAAAAATGGGCAAAGAGGAGGGGTGAGTGGAGCTGAGACTTCGGTGCATGTCAGTTTGTGGCAAGCATACGCTCACCCACCTGTCACTCCAAGAGGCCACGCCCTCAATTCTGCATAACTTTAGTCCTTAATAAAATGTAAACAGATGAGAAATTAGCTCTAGAGACCAAAACAGTTTTTGTACCAGGTTGTAAACATGTTTATTTCTGCTGTAAAGTTGGACATTTTAACATGGGAGTCTATGGGGACTGACTCACTGTTGGAGCCAGACTCTAGTGGCCGTTAGAGGAACTGCAGCTTTTGGTTCTTCAGTGTTGATGCTTCATGTTTCAGTCTCGGAGTTTGATGCTTGTTTATCAGTCACAGAGCTACACGGAGTCTATCGACACGTTGCTGAGCTGTCATCATAAGAAAATGACAAGCCAAATATCCTGTTAATCATCTCGCGACCCCTTGTGAGGGCCCTGACCCCCAGGTTGGGAACCACTGCTTTAGGTTTTCAGCAAAAACAAAATTCCAACATCCCCGACACGAAAAGATTTTAATCTCCTTAACTGTTGTGAAAAGTTTCTTTGAAGTTTGAACTACTTACTTTCACCACAGCATGCAGCTCTGGCTTCATTCACTCTGACAAGCAACTTCTTTTTTTCTGGACCAAGTGCTCTTGGCTTGCAAATACACCCTGATGGGTGGGAGGCAAATCCTGCCCCACAGCATTTCCCTACCTCCACACCACTTTAATGTACTAATGATTCCTTCTGTTGCCGTCACGAATGCTAATAAGAAGATAATGCTTCCTGCCACGACTGCAATTTCCAGAGGCTTTCCTGCTGCGGTTAATTCAACTGTTGAGAAGCTTTTAACCAGATGCTTGATGATATTAAGGCACTCTGAGGAAACTGAGAGCTGCCCACACGAGTTTAATGAACCAACCGCATTCACAGAGCCAGAAATACTTTACATTTATGTCTGCATTTAAGGAGTTTAGTTGGTGCTATTATCCAGAGAGGGACGCATAATGAACGCAGCAACACAAGGAGATCATTAATATTACAAGCATCTAACGCCGTGGGTCAGACCCACACCACTGAGGCAATAGATGCTGGAAATATCTGTCCGGAATATTTATGTGTAATAGGGAGATGCAGGTGAAATATATGATGCATTATGAATTTAATTAGGCTGAGCAACATCTCCACAGTGGCTTTAAGTTTATAATAACTTTACATCAGCGGTTCCCAACCTGTGGTCCGGGGGCCCACTTGTGGTTTGCAAAGGTATTGCAAGTGCACCGACAAATCATTTGCAAACCAGTACAATTTTGAAAAGATGTAATAGATATATAACTATGTGATAAGTTAATGATGGGAACTTTAGGATGGGATCTGTGGAGAACTAACAGATGACATTCATGGTAAAAAAAACTGGAGAATCAAAATGTAGAGAGCTGATAAAAAGAAATGAAATGATTGAAGATGTCATGTATTTTGAGGTTTGTTTTTATTTTTTTTTGTGTTTTTAATTTTGCTTTTGTGTTGGTGTCGGGAGACGTTTTCTCACAGCGGACATTTTGAAAATGTGCCATTAACAGCATTCATCTTCAAGGAAACAAGGTTTTTTTTAGGTTCTAGGATGTTTTTCTTGTTCGATGACGATGTGAGAACCTGTCGAATGATTTCCTTCAAGATGAATGCGGTATGGTTAAAGTTTGGGGATGGGGCTTGTGGTTGGGGTGTGGTTGGGGGTGGGAGGTGGGATGGTTGTAGGGGTGATGATAGCTGTCGCCCCAGACACTTCCTCACAGGGATTTGTTGTTTCTTTCTCCATCCGGAGCAGCACCTGCTGCACAAACTGTCTCACCGCGCCCTCCGTCATGGCGTACAGACCTGCGGGAGGATGGCGTGAATTAGTGGCGTCCACCTTCCTGGTGACATTGGAGACGACAGAGTCAGAAAGACATCTGTCCTTTGGACCCATGGACATTCGACATGTCTGGACGGCCATCAGATGATTGTACGACTTATCGACCAGCTCCTTTGAAAACTTCCTGATCCCGCCACTGGCCTTGATGTTCTCCCGTGCTTTGCAGACATGTGCTGCAGGTTCCTCTGGCTGGTTTGTGTCTTTGTCGGTTTTCCTGGTCTGAAAGTGAAGATAAGATTTCTTTGTCATGCTGCTGGATGGGCTGGGAGCTTCAGGTGTACGCCTGGGAAACTCAGCTTCTGGGAGACAGAAGTTGTCTCTGTTTGTCGCCAGAAACTCTGAGTCTTTCGTTGTAGACTTGTCGTCCGTGGTGTCGGCTGAAGGTCTGACCCGAGCGGCAAAAACCTCCCTCAGCTTGTTGAAAAGCAACATGTTAAACTGAGGTCTGGATGAGCTGCTGGTCTCGCTACATTCAACATTTTCAAAGTTATCACAACGCAGGTCTTCTGTTATGACTTTGACAAGATCAGACACTGAATCCAGAGACTCCAGAGAGATAACAGACAGGGAAGCATCTTCGTCCTCTTCTGTCAGGTCTAGTTTCTCCCTTGACCTTTTGATGGTCACAGCTTCAGGGTCTGCGGAGACTGAGGTCTTGGATTTTATGCTCTTAGAGGATTCACATCGTTCTTGTTCCTCTGTTTCAAGGATCCATGGTGTTGGCTCAGAGCCTTTGTAGGGGGCAAACATGGAAAAGCCGGTTTGGTTGTCGTTGGCGGTGTCGGCTGAAGGTCTGACCCGAGCGGCAAAAAACTCTCTCAGCTTGTTGAAAATGAACATGTTAAACTGAGGTTTGGATGAGCTGCTGGTCTCGCTGCATTCAACAACATTTTCAAAGTTATCACAACGCAGGTCTTCTGTTATTACTTTGACAAGATCAGACTCTGAATCCAGAGAGTCAAAAGAGATATCAGACAGGGAAGCATCTTCTTCTTCTTCTGACATGTCTGGTTTCTCCCTGGACCTTTTGATGGTCACAGCTTCAGGGTCTGAGAGAACTTCGATCTTGGATTTTATGCTCTTGGAGGATTCATATCTTTCTTGTTCCTCTGTTTCAAGGATCCATGGTGTTGGCTCAGAGCCTTTGTTTAGCGCAAAGGTGGAAAAGCCGGTTTGGTTGTCCCTGGTGGTGTCGTCTGAAGGTCTGACCCGAGCGGCAAAAATCTCCCTCAGCTTGTTGAAAATGAACATGTTAAACTGAGGTCTGGATGAGCTGCTGGTCTCGCTGCATTCAACATTTTCAAAATTATCACAGCACAAGTCTTCTGTTATTACTTTGACAATATCAGACACTGAATCCAGAGAGATAACAGACAGGGGAGCATCTTCTTCTTCTTCTGTCAGGTCTAGTTCCTCCCTGGACCTTTTGACGGTCACAGCTTCAGGGTCTGAGAGAACTTCGATCTTGGATTTTATGCTCTTGGAGGATTCATATGTTTCTGGCTCCTCTGCTTCAAGGATCCATGGTGTTGGCTCAGAGCCTTTGTAGGGGGTAAACATGGGAAAGCCGGTTTGGTTGTCCCTGGTGGTGTCGTCTGAAGGTCTGACCCGAGCGGCAAAAACCTCCCTCAGCTTGTTGAAAATGAACATGTTAAACTGAGGTCTGGATGAGCTGCTGGTCTCGCTGCATTCAACATTTTCAAAATTATCACAGCACAAGTCTTCTGTTAGGACTTTGACAATATCAGACACTGAATCCAGAGAGATAACAGACAGGGGAGCATCTTCTTCTTCTTCTGACATGTCTGGTTTCTCCCTGGACCTTTTGACGGTCACAGCTTCAGGGTCTGAGAGAATTGAGGTCTTGGATTTTATGCTCTTGGAGGATTCATATCTTTCTTGTTCCTCTGTTTCAAGGATCCATGGTGTTGGCTCAGAGCCTTTGTTTAGCGCAAAGGTGGAAAAGCTGCTTTGGTTGTCCCTGGTGGTGTCGTCTGAAGGTCTGACCCGAGCGGCAAAAACCTCTCTCAGCTTGTTGAAAACAAACATGTTAAACTGAGGTCTGGATGAGCTGCTGGTCTCGCTGCATTCAACAACATTTTCAAAGTTATCGTAACGCAGCTCTTCTGTTAGGACTTTGACAAGATCAGACGCTGAATCCAGAGACTCCAGAGAGATAACAGACAGGGAAGCATCTTCGTCCTCTTCTGTCAGGTCTAGTTCCTCCCTGGACCTTTTGACGCTCACAGCTTCAGGGTCTGAGAGAACTTCGATCTTGGATTTTATGCTGGTTTGGTTGTCCCTGGTGGTGTCGTCTGAAGGTCTGACCCGAGCGGCAAAAACCTCCCTCAGCTTGTTGAAAATGAACATGTTAAACTGAGGTCTGGATGAGCTGCTGGTCTCGCTGCATTCAACAACATTTTCAAAGTTATCGTAACGCAGGTCTTCTGTTAGGACTTTGACAATATCAGACACTGAATCCAGAGAGATAACAGACAGGGGAACATCTTCTTCCTCCTCTGTCATGTCTGGTTTCTCCCTTGACCTTTTGATGGTCACAGCTTCAGGGTCTGCGGAGACTGATGTCTTGGATTTTATGCTCTTAGAGGATTCACATCGTTCTTGTTCCTCTGTTTCAAGGATCCATGGTGTTGGCTCAGAGCCTTTGTGGGGGGCAAACATGGGAAAGCCGGTTTGGTTGTCCTTGGTGTTGTCGTCTGAAGGTCTGACCCGAGCGGCAAAAAACTCTCTCAGCTTGTTGAAAATGAACATGTTAAACTGAGGTCTGGATGAGCTGCTGGTCTCGCTGCATTCAACAACATTTTCAAAGTTATCACAACGCAAGTCTTCTGTTATTACTTTGACAATATCAGACGCTGAATCAAGAGACTCCAGAGAGATAACAGACAGGGGAGCATCTTCGTCCTCTTCTGTCATGTCTGGTTTCACCCTTGACCTTTTGACGGTCACAGCTTCAGGGTTTGAAAGAATTCTGATTTCTGATTTTGAGCTCTGAGAAGATTCATATCTTTCTGTTTCAAGGCTCCATGCTGACTCAGAGCTTGTGTACGAGGAGGATTCAATGTTTTTTGGACACCAACACTCTCCCAGGCAAGTCGAGTTCAGCTTATCCAAACATCTTCTCAGACATTTAGTAGCATGAAACACCATTTGACTAAGAAACCTCATGTTGGACGTGGAGCCACTGACAAAAACAGCAGACTGTGACGAACTAACAGGGCTGCTGATGGCCTGAGACGCTATGGAGTTCACCCTCCGAGAAACTTCGCCCTCGACCAGTGCTGTCAGCTGTTCAGCACTGTCACATTTGTCCTGCGGCACATCGAGAGCGAGAGCAAAGCTCCCAGAGAGCGATTCGCCCACACATGTGTTGAGGTTCTCTAAAGCTGCGCTTACATGAGCCTGAGATTCCCTCCTGTGCAAGCTCTCGTCGAGCATCGTTGTGACAATTCTGAGGACAACCCTCGAGATTATGTGCACCACCTCTGTGCAAAGAGCAACCAGTGTAGTTACTGTGTGAGAGTCGGGAGTCCCTGCAGCTAACATGCTCCATTGCACTACAGAGAATCTGTCAAAGTATCTGTGAACTACAGGCAAAAGAGCCTCTGGTGAGATGTCTGTTGGGTCGTCCATTTGTGATCCGGCTTGGTCCATTGTAAACAACTGCTGTTTCATAAACCTGGTTTGTTGAAACTTACTGTAAACATCCAACTGTGGTTGAATTCTCTCTGTGACTTGAAGAGTCACCGTCCACAGTGTGAAAGAACATGCAGATTGCCATGGCAACGTCCGAATACATGATGCCAGGAAGTGAGTCACTTCAAAGGCACATCACAGGATCAAAGGAATTCCATCACACACACACTCACATACACATACACACACACACACACACACACACACACACACACACACACACACACACACACACACACACACACACACACACACACACACACAGGTTAAATGTTGTCAGTCTCCACTTCCTGGTCCATGTTCTTATGAGATCATACGTGACTCATAAAGGTTAATTATCCGGCCTCCAGCGCTTGATGGAAGCAGAATCACCAACAACATTTTTACTTAAAAATGATATTACAAAATTTAATTTTAGAAATTTATTACACATTTATGTACTGTTTTATTTTATGGAAGAGGATTAGGGGCACATGTGAATTTTTTTTGATATCTCAAATTATCTCATATGATCACTGATTTATTCTCCATATCCATGTCCCCAAATAAAGTGAATTGAATTATGATCAGTAGGAGACGAACCCTCAGATGAATGGAAGTCGGCACAGTGAATTAACTGGAGACCCACACTCAAGTCAACAGGTTCATAAAGCGCAGGTCCACTTTTCTACTTTTCTTACAAGACTAAATGTGACCTTTATTTTCTATGGTAAAAAGTTAACAGATGCGCTCTCAGTTTGCCTCAAATTAAAGCTGACATTTAGAAAATATTCTTCTAATCTCAGGGGATGAATATTAAATCGTCAAGCAGCTCATTTTAGAAACGCTGGACCCTGCAGGCAGGAGAAGAAGCTCCTCAGACGAAATGTCGCGTTAGTGATTAAATGAAATCAGAAGACGATTAGGAAGAAGAAGCACTCAGAGTGCAGTCCTAGTTAGTCATTAGTTTCACAGTGTTGTATTGGTTAATGATGGAATAGTAATGAAGGGTGTCACCAGGGCAGATGTCATGGGGGGGGAAACTTAAATCAATGAGTTTCCTCCTGTTAGGAAAATGTTACAAATATCGTTTCTATTCATGAATAATGACTGAGGAGATCCTGCTTGTTTGACTGCTCAAAGGCAGGATGATGGTGCCGGGGAAAAGGTCACATTAGGTCACATGGTCACCACAATCAATATGTTGTTTGCTCATGTGGTCCACATTTCCTAGGCCGTGAGTGGAGGTAATCATGAGTCAAGAATCAGTGATGAGGGCTCATGTGTGAAAATCAAATGCTGTGATAAATGATGATAATATTTATAGATGAATGATGTAGCAGGTACTTTAACACAGGGTGACAGAGGCTTGGTTTCATAACTATAAACACTGTTTATATCTGCCTCCATCCCTAAAGTAAAATAAAAAAAATAGTAATAAATTGTGTCTATAACTTATGAAATCTATGTACTAAGTTGTGTATGTGGCACAGTTATAACTGTATAATATTTTCTTTTCCTGTATAGTGGGGGTCAATAGGGGCCCAACATTTTATTGCAAAGTTATTCCAGCTCTGTAGAAGTACTTTTACTCTTTTTTAAATTCTTTTTTTTTATTGTTTTACTTCATGATCCTTTTGAAGCATTCTATGGAGTCAGTTGTGAACAAAAATAATGAATCTGATAGATCAAAATAGATAATACAGAAACAATTTAGGACCAGTGATTTAAATGATCATTATTACAATTATTAAGCATCCAACAAGAAAAAAAGAAAAATTAAATATGTACTTTTACTTTTAATACTTAAATATATTTTACTCATTATGAGCAGATACTTTTACTGTAGTGATATTTCCAGTGTTGTGTTTTAGTAAAGGACTTATTGCTGTCTTGTTTTGATCTGGGCAAAATCTACATCCGCGCAGACTGTGACCCTTTTTCTTTTTTTTTTTACTCAACGTTCCTCTAAAATGCTCCCATGCTTTCCTCATTAAAAACATATTTTCTATATCTATGTATTATAGTGAGATCATTTTTGTCTAATTGATTCCAGAATTATTTTACAGTGTGTTTGCAGATATATTGTAGTCCCGCTGGGTGGGGCAGCGGAAGGATATCGGGCTTGCTGTCTATAAATATCGCTCCGCTGCTTTTTGTTTGCTAAAACGTTAACAGCATCAGGAGTAGAAACTTGTAAACACCACCGGGAACAATTTGTTTGTGAGTAATTTGAGGTTTTTAAACGGTAATCACCGTGTCAACATCTGCTTTTTGATACGTATCGTTGTGTGTGTTGAACTACCGTTAATTTAGCTGTTGGTGACGAATGAATCAGCAAATATTATTGGTTGTTTTGGAGGCTAACTCGGCTAGCCGGGGCCTAGCTTAAAAGGAAACGTCGTCAAACGTCAGCCTTTAACAAATTTAAGCTTTTAATTTGGTTAATCAAATTGGGAGAGAATTAAGTGTAAAAACCAAGAGATTGATACCCAAATATGACAACATGGGGGGGAGGGGGGAGATGAGTTAAAATAAACAACAAACGCCGAGTATTTCTGGCGACATCCGGTTATGTTAGTAACGTTAGCTTGTTAGCTTCAACAGCTGTTTCGTCAGCTGGCGACACAAATGGGGAAACGTCTGGTTAACGTCTCTGAACAACTGAACACAATTACTGTGTGCGAAATTAAACACGTTGACATGCGCGTGTTTTTTCCAGTAAGCTGTTCAATGCCGAAGCCGTTGTATTTTCACACAGCTTCGAGTAAAAACTGGCTAATTAAACCGTTAACTTGGCAACATAGATGATCATTTTACACCTGCGGTGATTAGTCGATTGAAATAAATCTATGGAGTATGGATTGATAATTTAATGCCAAATATTTCCCTGTTTCCAGCTTCTCAAATGTAATTCATTCATTTGTGGTAAGATAGTAAACTGAATATTTTTGTTAGTTGGTCAAAACTGTCTGAAGTGTTGCATTTTAAATTTAATGTCAAGCTGGGATCCAGATAAGAAGCTCCTCCATTTTGAGTCTGAGCTTCCTTGCAACTGAAATTTACAATTTATGTAAACACTTTTAAATTAAAACCTTAAACGTTTTCATCAGTGACTCTGCTGTTTTGCTTTGTTTATAAACCATTGTAAGAAACATTTTCAGTGGCGTCACTGGGTGGGGTAAACACAATTTTTGAGAAGTCACCATGGACATTTTTCTTTTTTGATGATGCATAGATTTATTGACTGATACAAAAATAGCCAGATTAATTTGTGTTAAACATTGTTAGTTGCAGCCCTGAGTAACAGAAATTAGACCATTATAAATGGACCTTTTCAGTTTTCTATCATTTTTATTTCCACAGTGTCAAGATGCAGATCTTTGTGAAGACCCTCACTGGTAAGACCATCACTTTGGAGGTTGAGCCCAGTGACACCATTGAAAATGTCAAGGCCAAAATCCAGGATAAGGAAGGCATCCCTCCGGACCAGCAGAGGCTGATCTTTGCTGGCAAGCAGCTGGAAGATGGCCGCACCCTCTCTGACTACAACATCCAGAAGGAGTCCACCCTCCATCTTGTGCTCCGTCTGAGGGGAGGCATGCAGATCTTCGTGAAGACCCTCACTGGAAAGACCATCACCCTGGAGGTCGAGCCCAGCGACACCATTGAGAATGTCAAGGCCAAAATCCAGGACAAAGAAGGCATCCCTCCAGACCAGCAGCGTCTCATCTTCGCCGGCAAGCAGCTTGAAGATGGCCGCACCCTCTCCGACTACAACATCCAAAAGGAGTCCACCCTCCATCTTGTGCTCCGTCTGAGGGGAGGCATGCAGATCTTCGTGAAGACCCTCACTGGCAAGACCATCACTCTGGAGGTCGAACCCAGCGACACCATTGAGAATGTCAAAGCTAAGATCCAGGATAAGGAAGGCATCCCCCCAGACCAGCAGCGTCTCATCTTTGCTGGCAAGCAGCTGGAAGATGGCCGCACCCTCTCCGACTACAACATCCAGAAGGAGTCCACCCTCCATCTTGTGCTCCGTCTGAGAGGAGGAAACTGAGCTGCTCCTGATCATAAAAATGTGCCAGTAAACCCACCATTTATTGCAGTGTTCAAATCACTCCTCCTGATCCAGATGTCAGTCATTCCTTTTTTTATTTGAATAAAGGTTGAACATTCCTGAATTTTGCTTTCATCGGCTTTTAATAGTTTTCACTTTGCATTTCACTGCATTAGCTGACAGTTTTTGATTTTGGTAAATACACAAACAGGATGTGAAGATGACAAAACTTAAAGCACCTTTGTGATTGAAGTGGTCGACAAGCATTCACTAACAAGTTTAAGTTCACAAGTTGGTAGCTTTGAGACCTGTAATGCTTATTCTGTTCCTGTTAGGACCTTTTTAAAGCAGCATCAATGGAAAGTCTTGAGTGTGATAACTAATAAACGGCTTCTCACTGTCACATGGTCACTTGATTATTTAATAGTTAAGTAGAGAATTTGTAACTTCTACTTCTGGTTCTTTTTAACATTAACAGGGCTTTAACTATTTTATCAGTTAATTTGCTGATTTTTATTTTCTCAGCTGTAAGTTTGTAAAATGTCAGTGGAAACTTGTATTGCAGTACTCTGGACATCTTTCAGTTCCCTGACCAAGATTCAGTTTGCAGTCACCAGATAGAAGCAGCAAGTCCTCACAAATGAAATGGGTAATGTTTGGCACTTCAGAAAAATGATTTACTGTAATTGAAGTAGTTCCAGCTGCAGTTACTATTATTCATATGAATTTATTTCTAAAACTCCAATTTTTTTTATTTTTATTTTTTGTCACTATGTTTAGACAAAGAAGCAGTGAAATATTCCAATACTAAGACATAACAAGCTGTACTTTGTAACAAATTTGATAAAACTATAAAAATGTTCTTTATTAGATGGTAAACAAACATGGTAATACCCTATTGGCTATACTTAAGTTATGCTGTAATTAGAAACCACCTACAATTACATATTGGATCCAAAATATACAATACTTAGACACTATTGCACCAAGTTATTCTCTAATCAGAAACTACATACTATTAGAAACCATTTTAACAGATAATCTAATGAGAAATAAAATAGAATGTCAGATCCAAAGTATGCTCCAGTCGGATGCTGTTGTAAGAGCCATGTATTTAACTGATGTGATATTCCTCCGAAGCACTAGGGATGATGCAAGGCCGGGGCTGTCCACGGTTAATTGGCAGTAAACTCAGGTGTTGCTCATTGTAAAGAACAAAGATAAATTTGTTTCTTTTTTGTTTACCTTTCTATACGACTCTTATTGGACATTATGGGCCTTGCAGAAGGCCGACACCAGAAAATAAATGCATCATGATACAGACCATTCAGGTAAGGATTGGATATCATTACTTTGAGACATTTCTAAACAAACAGCGTTACAGTGGGTAGCCGTTAAAGTATGTAATTTAGTAATTTAAGCTGTACTAAAAATAATACTGTAATACATGACGGTCCTTCATTAATAAGTAAACATATCACAGTATTACCTTGCCAAAAATTCAGACACAGCAAGTTGAATAACTTATAAGGGTGATAAACATAATTTTAACTCATTTAATCATGGATCTGTGTGGAAAGGCAATTATACAAAATAAAACTACTTTTGGATTAAAACAAATGATTTGTAAATATTTTGCAATTTTAAAAGGCACTCCAACATTTGACAAAAACAATGCATATACTGAGTTATAAGAAAATTCATAAAATGATATGTCATCAAAGTTTTACTATAGTGAATAATAAATATATCATAGTATAACGAGTCATTAAAAAGACATAAGGCATGAACGTCAAAAAACCTTAATAAGCATAAAATTTCACAATATGTCATAGTATGCTGTCATAGTATAGTAAGGTAAAAAAAAAAAGTCATAGTATAGTAAGGCATAAAAAGACATAAAAACGTCATAGTGTAGTAAGGCATAAAAAGTCATCGTATAGTAAGGCGTAAAAAGCCATAAAAAAGTCATAAAAACATCTTATTGTATTAGGGCATAAAAAGTCATAGTATAGTAAGGCACAAAAAGTCATAGTATAGTAAGGCATAAAAAGTCATAAAAACGTCATACTATAGTAAGGCATAAAAAGTCGTAAAAACGTCAAATTATATTAAGGCATGAAAAGTCATAAAAAAGTCATAGTAAAGTAAGGCATAAAAAGTCATAGTATAGTAAAGCACAAAAAGTCATAGTATAGTAAGGCATAAAAAGTCGTAAAAACGTCAAATTTTGATGCCTTACTATACTATGACGTTTTTATGACTTTTTATGCCTTACTTTACTATGACTTTTTTATGGCTTTTTATGCCTTACTTTACTATGACGTTTTTATGACTTTTTATGCCTTACTATACTATGACTTTTGAGTCATAGTATAGTAAGGCATGAAAAGTCATAGTATAGTAAGGCATAAAAAGTCATAAAAAAGTCATAGTATAGTAAGGCATAAAAAGTCATAAAAACGTCATATTATATTAAGGCATGAAAAGTCATAGTATAGTAATGCATAAAAAGTCATAAAAACGTCATAGTATAGTAAGGCATAAAAAGTCATAAAAACGTCATAGTATAGTAAGGCATAAAAAGTCGTAAAAACGTCATATTATATTAAGGCATGAAAAGTCATAGTATAGTAAGGCATAAAAAGCCATAAAAAAGTCATAGTATATTAAGGCATGAAAAGTCATAGTATAGTAAGGCATAAAAAGTCAAAAAAAGTCATAGTATAGTAAGGCATAAAAAGCCATAAAAAAGTCATAGTATAGTAAGGCATAAAAAGCCATAAAAAAGTCATAGTATAGTAAGGCATAAAAAGTCATAAAAACGTCATAGTATATTAAGGCATGAAAAGTCATAGTATAATAAGGCATAAAAAGTCATAAAAAGTCATAGTATAGTAAGGCATAAAAAGCCATAAAAAAGTCATAGTAAAGTAAGGCATAAAAAGTCGTAAAAACGTCAAATTATATTAAGGCATGAAAAGTCATAGTATAGTAAGGCATAAAAAGTAATAAAAAAGTCATAGTATAGTAAGGCATAAAAAGTCATAAAAAAGTCATAGTATAGTAAGGCATGAAAAGTCATAGTATAGTAAGGCATAAAAAGTCATAAAAACGTCATAGTATAGTAAGGCATAAAAAGTCGTAAAAACGTCAAAATATATTAAGGCATGAAAAGTCATAGTATAGTAAGGCATGAAAAGTCATAGTATAGTAAGGCATAAAAAGCCATAAAAAAGTCATAGTATAGTAAGGCATAAAAAGTCATAGTATATTAAGGCATAAAAAGTAATAAAAAAGTCATAGTATATTAAGGCATGAAAAGTCATAGTATAGTAAGGCATAAAAAGCCATAAAAAAGTCATATTATTTTAAGGCATGAACAGTCATAAAAACGTCTTATTATTTTAAGGCATGAAAAGTCATAGTATAGTAAGGCATAAAAAGTCATAAAAACGTCATAGTATAGTAAGGCATAAAAAGTCGTAAAAACGTCAAATTATATTAAGGCATCAAAAGTCATAGTATAGTAAGGCATAAAAAGTCATAAAAACGTCATATTATTTTAAGGCATGAAAAGTCATAGTATAGTAAGGCATAAAAAGTCATAAAAACGTCATATTATTTTAAGGCATGAAAAGTCATAGTATAGTAAGGCATAAAAAGCCATAAAAAAGTCATAGTATATTAAGGCATGAAAAGTCATAGTATAGTAAGTTATAAAAAGTCAAAAAAAAGTCATAGTATAGTAAGGCATAAAAAGCCATAAAAAAGTCATAGTATAGTAAGGCATAAAAAGTCATAAAAACGTCATAGTATATCAAAGCATAAAAAGTCATAGTATAATAAGGCATAAAAAGCCATAAAAAAGTCATAGTATAGCAAGGCATAAAATGTCATAAAAACGTCATAGTATAGTAAGGCATAAAAAGTCGTAAAAACGTCAAATTATATTAAGGCATGAAAAGTCATAGTATAGTAAGGCATAAAAAGTCATAAAAAAGTCATAGTATAGTAAGGCATAAAAAGTCATAAAAAAGTCATAGTATAGTAAGGCATGAAAAGTCATAGTATAGTAAGGCATAAAAAGTCATAAAAACGTCAAATTACATTAAGGCATGAAAAGTCATAGTATAGTAAGGCATAAAAAGCCATAAAAAAGTCATAGTATATTAAGGCATGAAAAGTCATAGTATAGTAAGGCATAAAAAGTCATAGTATATTAAGGCATGAAAAGTCATAGTATAGTAAGGCATAAAAAGTCAAAAAAAAAGTCATAGTATAGTAAGGCATAAAAAGTCAAAAAAAGTCATAGTATAGTAAGGCATAAAAAGTCATAGTATAGTAAGGCATAAAAAGACATAAAAAAGTCATAGTATAGTAAGGCATAAAAAACCATAAAAAAGTCATAGTATAGTAAGGCATAAAAAGCCATAAAAAAGTCATAGTATAGTAAGGCATAAAAAGTCATAAAAAGTCATAGTATATTAAGGCATGAAAAGTCATAGTATAGTAAGGCATAAAAAGTCAAAAAAAAGTCATAGTATAGTAAGGCATAAAAAGTAAAAAAAAAGTCATAGTATAGTAAGGCATAAAAAGTCAAAAAAAAGTCATAGTATAGTAAGGCATAAAAAGTCATAAAAACGTCATAGTATAGTAAGGCATAAAAAGTCGTAAAAACGTCAAATTATATTAAGGCATGAAAAGTCATAGTATAGTAAGGCATAAAAAGCCATAAAAAAGTCATAGTATATTAAGGCATGAAAAGTCATAGTATAGTAAGGCATAAAAAGTCAAAAAAAAGTCATAGTATAGTAAGGCATAAAAAGCCATAAAAAAGTCATAGTATAGTAAGGCATAAAAAGCCATAAAAAAGTCATAGTATAGTAAGGCATAAAAAGTCATAAAAACGTCATAGTATAGTAAGGCATAAAAAGCCATAAAAAAGTCATAGTATAGTAAGGCATAAAAAGTCATAAAAACGTCATAGTATATTAAGGCATGAAAAGTCATAGTATAGTAAGGCATGAAAAGTCATAGTATAGTAAGGCATAAAAAGCCATAAAAAAGTCATAGTATAGTAAGGCATAAAAAGTCGTAAAAAAGTCATAGTATATTAAGGCATGAAAAGTCATAGTATAGTAAGGCATAAAAAGCCATAAAAAAGTCATATTATTTTAAGGCATGAACAGTCATAAAAACGTCTTATTATTTTAAGGCATGAAAAGTCATAGTATAGTAAGGCATAAAAAGTCATAAAAACGTCATAGTATAGTAAGGCATAAAAAGTCGTAAAAACGTCAAATTATATTAAGGCATCAAAAGTCATAGTATAGTAAGGCATAAAAAGTCATAAAAACGTCATAGTATAGTAAGGCATAAAAAGTCATAAAAACGTCATATTATTTTAAGGCATGAAAAGTCATAGTATAGTAAGGCATAAAAAGCCATAAAAAAGTCATAGTATATTAAGGCATGAAAAGTCATAGTATAGTAAGGCATAAAAAGTCATAAAAACGTCATAGTATAGTAAGGCATAAAAAGTCGTAAAAACGTCAAATTATATTAAGGCATCAAAAGTCATAGTATAGTAAGGCATAAAAAGTCATAAAAACGTCATAGTATAGTAAGGCATAAAAAGTCATAAAAACGTCATATTATTTTAAGGCATGAAAAGTCATAGTATAGTAAGGCATAAAAAGCCATAAAAAAGTCATAGTATATTAAGGCATGAAAAGTCATAGTATAGTAAGTTATAAAAAGTCAAAAAAAAGTCATAGTATAGTAAGGCATAAAAAGTCGTAAAAACGTCAAATTATATTAAGGCATGAAAAGTCATAGTATAGTAAGGCATAAAAAGTCATAAAAAAGTCATAGTATAGTAAGGCATAAAAAGTCATAAAAAAGTCATAGTATAGTAAGGCATGAAAAGTCATAGTATAGTAAGGCATAAAAAAGTCATAAAAACGTCAAATTACATTAAGGCATGAAAAGTCATAGTATAGTAAGGCATAAAAAGCCATAAAAAAGTCATAGTATATTAAGGCATGAAAAGTCATAGTATAGTAAGGCATAAAAAAGTCATAGTATATTAAGGCATGAAAAGTCATAGTATAGTAAGGCATAAAAAAGTCAAAAAAAAGTCATAGTATAGTAAGGCATAAAAAAGTCAAAAAAACGTCATAGTATAGTAAGGCATAAAAAAGTCATAGTATAGTAAGGCATAAAAAGACATAAAAAAAGTCATAGTATAGTAAGGCATAAAAAGCCATAAAAAAGTCATAGTATAGTAAGGCATAAAAAGCCATAAAAAAGTCATAGTATAGTAAGGCATAAAAAAGTCATAAAAAAGTCATAGTATATTAAGGCATGAAAAGTCATAGTATAGTAAGGCATAAAAAGTCAAAAAAAAGTCATAGTATAGTAAGGCATAAAAAAGTCAAAAAAAAGTCATAGTATAGTAAGGCATAAAAAAGTCAAAAAAAAGTCATAGTATAGTAAGGCATAAAAAAGTCATAGTATAGTAAGGCATAAAAAGACATAAAAAAAGTCATAGTATAGTAAGGCATAAAAAACCATAAAAAAGTCATAGTATAGTAAGGCATAAAAAGCCATAAAAAAGTCATAGTATAGTAAGGCATAAAAAAGTCATAAAAAAGTCATAGTATATTAAGGCATGAAAAGTCATAGTATAGTAAGGCATAAAAAAGTCAAAAAAAAGTCATAGTATAGTAAGGCATAAAAAAGTCAAAAAAAAGTCATAGTATAGTAAGGCATAAAAAAGTCAAAAAAAAGTCATAGTATAGTAAGGCATAAAAAAGTCATAAAAACGTCATAGTATATTAAGGCATAAAAAGTCATAGTATAGTAAGGCATGAAAAGTCATAGTATAGTAAGGCATAAAAAAGTCAAAAAAAAGTCATAGTATAGTAAGGCATAAAAAGTCGTAAAAACGTCAAATTATATTAAGGCATGAAAAGTCATAGTATAGTAAGGCAAAAAAAGTCATAAAAAAGTCATAGTATAGTAAGGCAAAAAAAGTCATAAAAAAGTCATAAAAAAGTCATAGTATAGTAAGGCATAAAAAGTCATAAAAAAGTCATAGTATAGTAAGGCATGAAAAGTCATAGTATAGTAAGGCATAAAAAGTCATAAAAACGTCATAGTATAGTAAGGCATAAAAAGTCATAAAAAAGTCATAGTATAGTAAGGCATGAAAAGTCATAGTATAGTAAGGCATAAAAAGTCATAAAAAAGTCATAGTATAGTAAGGCAAAAAAAGTCATAAAAAAGTCATAGTATAGTAATGTATAGTAAGGCATAAAAAGTCGTAAAAACGTCATAGTATATTAAGGCATGAAAAGTCATAGTATAGTAAGGCATAAAAAGTCATAAAAAAGTCATAGTATAGTAATGTATAGTAAGGCATAAAAAGTCATAGTATAGTAAGGCATGAAAAGTCATAGTATAGTAAGGCATGAAAAGTCATAGTATAGTAAGGCATAAAAAGTCATAAAAAAGTCATAGTATAGTAAGGCATAAAAAGTCATAAAAAACGTCATAGTATAGTAAGGCATGAAAAGTCATAGTATAGTAAGGCATGAAAAGTCATAGTATAGTAAGGCATAAAAAGTCAAAAAAAAGTCATAGTAATAGTAAGGCATAAAAAGTCAAAAAAAAGTCATAGTATATTAAGGCATGAAATGTCATAGTATAGTAAGGCATAAAAAGTCAAAAAAAAGTCATAGTATAGTAAGGCATAAAAAGTCATAGTATAGTAAGGCATGAAAAGTCATAGTATAGTAAGGCATGAAAAGTCATAGTATAGTAAGGCATAAAAAGTCAAAAAAAAGTCATAGTATAGTAAGGCATAAAAAGTCTAAAAAAAGTCATAGTATAGTAAGGCATAAAAAGTCATAAAAACGTCATAGTATAGTAAGGCATAAAAAGTCATAAAAATGTCATAGTATAGTAAGGCATAAAAAGTCATAAAAAGTCATAGTAAAGTAAGGCATAAAAAGTCGTAAAAACGTCAAATTATATTAAGGCATGAAAAGTCATAGTATAGTAAGGCATGAAAAGTCATAGTATAGCAAGGCATAAAAAGTCAAAAAAAAGTCACAGTATAGTAAGGCATAAAAAGTCATAAAAAAGTCATAGTATAGTAAGGCATAAAAAGTCAAAAAAAAGTCATAGTATAGTAAGGCATAAAAAGTCATAAAAACGTCATAGTATAGTAAGGCATAAAAAGTCGTAAAAAAGTCATAAAAACGTCAAATTATATTAAGGCATGAAAAGTCATAAAAAAGTCATAGTATAGTAAGGCATGAAAAGTCATAGTATAGTAAGGCATAAAAAGTCATAAAAAAGTCATAGTATAGTAAGGCATAAAAAGTCATAAAAAAGTCATAGTATAGTAAGGCATGAAAAGTCATAGTATAGTAAGGCAAAAAAAGTCATAAAAACGTCATAGTATAGTAAGGCATAAAAAGTCATAAAAACGTCATATTATATTAAGGCATGAAAAGTCATAGTATAGTAAGGCATAAAAAGTCATAAAAACGTCATAGTATAGTAAGGCATAAAAAGTCATAAAAACGTCATAGTATAGTAAGGCATAAAAAGTCGTAAAAACGTCATATTATATTAAGGCATGAAAAGTCATAGTATAGTAAGGCATAAAAAGCCATAAAAAAGTCATATTATTTTAAGGCATGAAAAGTCATAAAAACGTCAAATTATATTAAGGCATGAAAAGTCATAGTATAGTAAGGCATAAAAAGCCATAAAAAAGTCATAGTATAGTAAGGCATAAAAAGTCATAAAAACGTCATATTATTTTATGGCATGAAAAGTCATAGTATAGTAAGGCATAAAAAGCCATAAAAAAGTCATAGTATAGTAAGGCATAAAAAGTCATAAAAACGTCATAGTATAGTAAGGCATAAAAAGTCGTAAAAAAGTCATAAAAAAGTCATATTATTTTAAGGCATGAAAAGTCATAGTATAATAAGGCATGAAAAGTCATAAAAAAGTCATAGTATAGCATGGCATAAAAAGTCATAAAAACGTCATAGTATAGTAAGGCATAAAAAGTCATAAAAAAGTCATAGTAAAGTAAGGCATAAAACGCCATAAAAAAGTCATAGTATAGTAAGGCATAAAAAGTCATAAAAACGTCATATTATATTAAGGCATGAAAAGTCATAGTATAGTAAGGCATAAAAAGTCATAAAAAAGTCATAGTATAGTAAGGCATAAAAAGTCATAAAAACGTCATAGTATAGTAAGGCATGAAAAGTCATAGTAAGGCATAAAAAGTCATAGTATAGTAAGCATAAAAAGTCATAGTATAGTAAGGCATGAAAAGTCATAAAAAAGTCATAGTATAGTAAGTTATAAAAAGTCAAAAAAAAGTCATAGTATAGTAAGGCATAAAAAGCCATAAAAAAGTCATAGTATAGTAAGGCATGAAAAGTCATAAAAAAGTCATAGTTATAGTAAGGCATTAAAAAGTCATAAAAAAGTCATAGTATAGCATGGCATAAAAAGTCAAAAAAAAGTCATAGTATAGTAAGGCATAAAAAGTCAAAAAAAAGTCATAGTATAGTAAGGCATAAAAAGTCAAAAAAACGTCATAGTATAGTAAGGCATAAAAAGTCATAAAAACGTCATAGTATAGTAAGGCATAAAAAGTCATAAAAACGTCATAGTATATAAGGCATGAAAAGTCATAGTATAGTAAGGCATAAAAAGTCATAAAAAAGTCATAGTATAGTAAGGCATAAAAAGTCATAGTAAAGTAAGGCATAAAAAGTCATAAAAAGTCATAGTATAGTAAGGCATGAAAAGTCATAGTATAGTAAGGCATAAAAAGTCAAAAAAAAGTCATAGTATAGTAAGGCATAAAAAGTCAAAAAAAAGTCATAGTATAGTAAGGCATAAAAAGTCATAGTATAGTAAGGCATAAAAAGTCATAGTATAGTAAGGCATAAAAAAGTCAAAAAAACGTCATAGTATAGTAAGGCATAAAAAGTCAAAAAAAAGTCATAGTATAGTAAGGCATAAAATGTCATAAAAACGTCAAATTATATTAAGGCATGAAAAGTCATAGTATAGTAAGGCATAAAAAGTCATAAAAACGTCATAGTATAGTAAGGCATAAAAAGTCATAGTATATTAAGGCATGAAAAGTCATAGTATAGTAAGGCATAAAAAGTCATAAAAAAGTCATAGTATATTAAGGCATGAAAAGTCATAGTATAGTAAGGCATAAAAAGTCATAAAAAAGTCATAGTATATTAAGGCATGAAAAGTCATAGTATAGTAAGGCATAAAAAGTCATAAAAACGTCATAGTATAGTAAGGCATAAAAAGTCATAAAAACGTCATAGTATAGTAAGGCATAAAAAGTCGTAAAAACGTCATATTATATTAAGGCATGAAAAGTCATAGTATAGTAAGGCATAAAAAGCCATAAAAAAGTCATATTATTTTAAGGCATGAAAAGTCATAAAAACGTCAAATTATATTAAGGCATGAACAGTCATAGTATAGTAAGGCATAAAACGCCATAAAAAAGTCATAGTATAGTAAGGCATAAAAAGTCATAAAAACGTCATATTATATTAAGGCATGAAAAGTCATAGTATAGTAAGGCATAAAAAGTCATAAAAACGTCATAGTATAGTAAGGCATAAAAAGTCATAAAAACGTCATAGTATAGTAAGGCATAAAAAGTCGTAAAAACGTCAAAATATATTAAGGCATGAAAAGTCATAGTATAGTAAGGCATGAAAAGTCATAGTATAGTAAGGCATAAAAAGCCATAAAAAAGTCATAGTATAGTAAGGCATAAAAAGTCATAAAAAAGTCATAGTATAGTAAGGCATGAAAAGTCATTGTATAGTAAGGCATAAAAAGTCAAAAAAAAGTCATAGTATAGTAAGGCATAAAAAGTCAAAAAAAAGTCATAGTATAGTAAGGCATAAAAAGTCATAAAAACGTCATAGTATAGTAAGGCATAAAAAGTCATAGTATAGTAAGGCATGAAAAGTCATAGTATAGTAAGGCATAAAAAGTCAAAAAAAAGTCATAGTATAGTAAGGCATAAAAAGTCGTAAAAACGTCAAATTATATTAAGGCATGAAAAGTCATAGTATAGTAAGGCATAAAAAGTCATAAAAAAGTCATAGTATAGTAAGGCATAAAAAGTCATAAAAAAGTCATAGTATAGTAAGGCATAAAAAGTCATAAAAAAGTCATAGTATAGTAAGGCATGAAAAGTCATAGTATAGCATGGCATAAAAAGTCATAAAAACGTCATAGTATAGTAAGGCATAAAAAGTCATAAAAACGTCATATTATATTAAGGCATGAAAAGTCATAGTATAGTAAGGCATAAAAAGTCATAAAAAAGTCATAGTATAGTAAGGCATGAAAAGTCATAGTATAGTAATGTATAGTAAGGCATAAAAAGTCATAAAAAGTCATAGTATATTAAGGCATGAAATGTCATAGTATAGTAAGGCATAAAACGCCATAAAAAAGTCATAGTATAGTAAGGCATAAAAAGTCATAGTATAGTAAGGCATGAAAAGTCATAGTATAGTAAGGCATGAAAAGTCATAGTATAGTAAGGCATAAAAAGTAAAAAAAAAGTCATAGTACAGTAAGGCATAAAAAGTCTAAAAAAAGTCATAGTATAGTAAGGCATAAAAAGTCATAAAAACGTCATAGTATAGTAAGGCATAAAAAGTCATAGTATAGTAAGGCATGAAAAGTCATAGTATAGTAAGGCATAAAAAGTCATAAAAAGTCATAGTAAAGTAAGGCATAAAAAGTCGTAAAAACGTCAAATTATATTAAGGCATGAAAAGTCATAGTATAGTAAGGCATGAAAAGTCATAGTATAGCAAGGCATAAAAAGTCAAAAAAAAGTCACAGTATAGTAAGGCATAAAAAGTCATAAAAAAGTCATAGTATAGTAAGGCATAAAAAGTCAAAAAAAAGTCATAGTATAGTAAGGCATAAAAAGTCATAAAAACGTCATAGTATAGTAAGGCATAAAAAGTCGTAAAAACGTCAAAATATATTAAGGCATGAAAAGTCATAGTATAGTAAGGCATGAAAAGTCATAGTATAGTAAGGCATAAAAAGTCATAAAAACGTCATATTATATTAAGGCATGAAAAGTCATAGTATAGTAAGGCATAAAAAGTCATAAAAACGTCATAGTATAGTAAGGCATAAAAAGTCATAAAAACGTCATAGTATAGTAAGGCATAAAAAGTCATAAAAACGTCATAGTATAGTAAGGCATAAAAAGTCATAAAAACGTCATAGTATAGTAAGGCATAAAAAGTCGTAAAAACGTCATATTATATTAAGGCATGAAAAGTCATAGTATAGTAAGGCATAAAAAGCCATAAAAAAGTCATATTATTTTAAGGCATGAAAAGTCATAAAAACGTCAAATTATATTAAGGCATGAACAGTCATAGTATAGTAAGGCATAAAACGCCATAAAAAAGTCATAGTATAGTAGGCATAAAAAGTAAGGCATAAAAAGTCATAAAAACGTCATAGTATAGTAAGGCATAAAAAGTCGTAAAAACGTCAAATTATATTAAGGCATCAAAAGTCATAGTATAGTAAGGCATAAAAAGTCATAAAAACGTCATAGTATAGTAAGGCATAAAAAGTCATAAAAACGTCATATTATATTAAGGCATGAAAAGTCATAGTATAGTAAGGCATAAAAAGTCATAAAAAGTCATAGTATATTAAGGCATGAAAAGTCATAGTATAGTAATGTATAGTAAGGCATAAAAAGTCATAAAAAGTCATAGTATATTAAGGCATGAAATGTCATAGTATAGTAAGGCATAAAACGCCATAAAAAAGTCATAGTATAGTAAGGCATAAAAAGTCATAGTATAGTAAGGCATGAAAAGTCATAGTATAGTAAGGCATGAAAAGTCATAGTATAGTAAGGCATAAAAAGTCAAAAAAAAGTCATAGTATATTAAGGCATAAAAAGTCAAAAAAAAGTCATAGTATAGTAAGGCATAAAAAGTCATAAAAACGTCATAGTATAGTAAGGCATAAAAAGTCATAGTATAGTAAGGCATGAAAAGTCATAGTATAGTAAGGCATAAAAAGTCATAAAAACGTCATAGTATAGTAAGGCATAAAAAGTCATAGTATAGTAAGGCATGAAAAGTCATAGTATAGTAAGGCATGAAAAGTCATAGTATAGTAAGGCATAAAAAGTAAAAAAAAAGTCATAGTATATTAAGGCATAAAAAGTAAGGCATAAAAAGTCATAGTATAGTAAGGCATGAAAAGTCATAGTATAGTAAGGCATAAAAAGTCATAAAAAAGTCATAGTATAGTAAGGCATAAAAAGTCATAAAAACGTCATAGTATAGTAAGGCATAAAAAGTCATAAAAACGTCATATTATATTAAGGCATGAAAAGTCATAGTATAGTAAGGCATAAAAAGTCATAAAAACGTCATAGTATAGTAAGGCATAAAAAGTCATAAAAACGTCATAGTATAGTAAGGCATAAAAAGTCGTAAAAACGTCAAAATATATTAAGGCATGAAAAGTCATAGTATAGTAAGGCATGAAAAGTCATAGTATAGTAAGGCATAAAAAGCCATAAAAAAGTCATAGTATAGTAAGGCATGAAAAGTCATAGTATAGTAAGGCATAAAAAGTCAAAAAAAAGTCATAGTATAGTAAGGCATAAAAAGTCAAAAAAAAGTCATAGTATAGTAAGGCATAAAAAGTCATAGTATAGTAAGGCATAAAAAGTCATAGTATAGTAAGGCATAAAAAGCCATAAAAAAGTCATAGTATAGTAAGGCATAAAAAACCATAAAAAAGTCATAGTATAGTAAGGCATAAAAAGTCATAGTATAGTAAGGCATAAAAAGTCATAAAAAGTCATAGTATAGTAAGGCATAAAAAGTCATAGTATAGTAAGGCATAAAAAGCCATAAAAAAGTCATAGTATAGTAAGGCATAAAAAGTCATAGTATAGTAAGGCATAAAAAGTCATAAAAACGTCATAGTACAGTAAGGCATAAAAAGCCGTAAAAACCTCAAATTATATTAAGGCATGAAAAGGCTTAAAATGTTACAGTACAATAAGGCATGAAAACGTCAAAAAACGTTATAGATTAGTAAGGCATACAAAGTCATAGTATAGTATAGGTTTGTTACGTTTCATTAGTGTAATGTAAAATAACGTGCCACCCAAACAAACATAAATAGGTTTCAAATGCAGTTTTATTACATTTTCAGGGCTCAACATCCACAATGAACATAAACCACTGTGTAAATCAACCTCTTCTCTACCATCCTTTAAATGTACAAGAAAAAAAGCAAAAAAAAGCAAAAATTATCAGCAATCAATACTGATGTCTAACACAGGTTCAGAGAGTGTATATAATTTTATTATTAACACATTTTGGTTGTTTCTTTCTACTAGCGTCACTACAGGGAGCTGGTTCCTGGAGATATGACCTGAGAGCTAAGGTAGGTTTATGATGGGTGTGTGTGTGTGTGTGTAGGTGTGTTTGTGCGTGTGTTTGTAGGTTGTGTTTAAAGAACGGTTTCAGCACAGGAATCACCAAAGTGAGCGTGCAGGTTTCTGTAAAAGTCTCTGTGTATTTCAGGTGGTTGGGGGATATTTGGGCGGGAAAAGCTGTGCTGCTGTTGTTTGGAGTAGAGTTCAGAGTCCTCGCTGTCTGACTCCACCTGGATGCTGACCTTGGGCACGGGCGGGCGAGGTGGCGGCTGCAATGGAGCGGCGTCCCCGGGGGTGAGGCTCGTCTGGGAGTGGACAGGTGAGGGGGGGCAGGAGATCTTCAGGTGCAGAGTGATGCTGAGGAACAGTGGTGGAACCGGCCAGGTTACACTTTTACTCTCCATCACACACACTCAGCTGTCAGTTTATTAGGAACACCCAGCTCAAACTAACACAGTCTAACAACAATCCTGCTGTAAATCCTCCTTCACCAACGTTGTGTTCAACAAACAAAAACACAATACACAATCAACAACAGCACAAACGACATCTGTTAGACACTCACACTGATGAATCAACACAATTTCAACACAAACCGAACATTATAACTAACATTCATGAAGGAGGATTCAGGACTGTTGCATTAGACTGAATCAGTTTGGGCTGGGTGTTCCTAATAAACTGACAGCTGAGTGTCAGGGACACATAGACAAGTTCAACAATACACACATGTTCTCTTTTACGAGACATTCCTTTCAAAGTGGAGATGGTGTGATTTTTTCTGTGTGGCAGCGTTGAAGGTGCAGCGTGTTACATGGGGGAAAAAACACTTTAATTTCCTGTTTATGTATCTGTGAATTACTGAAGAGGGCGCTGTTCTTCAAGCTTAACAAGAACTAAAACTGTCAGGGATGAAATTGCAACAGGGAAAACTTAGAGCAAATGGGATCAAATTTTCTATGCAAATGTTTAAAAAAATAGCACTTTTCAATTTGGAGTAAATCCAATCAGCTTCATTAAAGTCACTGAAATTAAACAAAAAATTCCAGTACTAGAAATATGGAATAATATAATACAAATGTTACTGGTCAAAAGTTGTGTTCTTAAATCGAAGTTATAGTTTTTCTCCACTGTTTTGATGCATTGTGAGAAATAAAATAGACGAGTTAAAACTGCGTTAAAGGCTCCAACATCACATCCTGGTGTCTAAAGAGAAAATAGTGGAAAAATAGAAAAATCTATGAGGTGAAGACAGAAAAAAATCACACCAGCTGTGATATTCTCTTCAGTTTGTCTGAATTTAATACGAGGCTTCAGGTGTCTGAGTAAAAATAAGTGGGAATATTCCACAGTTACAGACTTTTCAAAATAAAATTCCCTTGTTGTTTTTCCCTGGGCGGATGATAAAGCCTCATGAAAGCTTCACATAAAGCTCTGGATTACTTTAGAAAAGGTTCTTTATTTCCAATCAGAACCGATGGAGAACCTGTCACGAAGTTCATTTGACAGTATTTGAGGACACTTGCAGTCTTGAGCAGAAGAGCATCAAACCAGTGGAGAAAATCTGTGAAACAGCAGCGATAAACACAAACTGATGTTCAACTTCTAAATAGTTTTCTCATTATTTTAACAATCTGGTGAAAAGCAAAGCGGCAGGCGTGAACTGTCCTGGGATCAGACTGTATAATTCAGCAGCTGTGCAGGAACACTGTGACCTGCCAACACCTGCACACAGACTGGACATGAATGAAACGAAGAAATGTAAAATGTTCTGTCTGACTGTGTTTTCATAAGGTTCTGTTCTACAAACAGCAGAGCAACAGTTTCAAGGGGAAACGGATATTTTCAAAAGAAACAACCAAAATCCTGTCATGGTGAAAAACCTCTTACACAATCACTGATTTAAATGAAGTGGACAAAAGATTCAAAACACCTCAATCACACATCGACTACATCCTCCGTAACACTCAAGAAACCCAACATTAAAACCTTCTTGAAGGAGGGTTTATTACAGGACGGTTGTTTTTGACATAAAAACCTGTCAGTGACGGACACAATTTTTCATCATCATCATCATCATCATCATCATCATCATCAACAGGGGACAGGCTTTGAAACAAGATCCTAGCCCAGGTGGTTAAAGATTAACGGTGGTGTAATTATATTTATTCATCTTCTGAATTTCGTCCTTGTTGCCTATAAAAAGTCTAAATGTATTTTACACATTCTTACTGAGTAAAATCAGGCGTCACCTGCTCTTATTGTTTGTATTTTTGCATTTTTAACAGCAGATGTTTGAGTCTGGATTTAATGTGTCTGATCTTTTGTTTGTGTCTCGCAGAAACAGAGAAGAAGAGGAGGCTTCTTCTTCTCTGTTTTTTTTATAATAACTCCCTGAACAAAAAAAGCTTCAGGGTTTCAAACTCTGAAAAAATTCTACAACATGCATCAGAATACAGTTAGAAAACAACTGTCCTGGACTCCAGTTTTTACTTGTCTCTAACTCTGGGGTTGTTCTTGTTCCTCTCACAGCCAACACAGTCACACAACTATAATTTACATAAACAGCAGAGATAAATGACGCATCCTCCCGACACCTGCTTCACTTTCAGGTGCACGTCTCAGCGGCAGGTCAGAGAGAGACGCAGAACACGACACATTTCACAACTGAGAACACTTATCGTAATAATCTGTGTGGACATGCCAGGACCTACAGTGATTCAGTTACAGACACAACAGGAGACTACTGGTGCTAAAGTACAGGAGGGAGCCAGAGCAGAGGTTTTCACACTGTGGAGGGAGAGAGGTGAGGGAGACACTGAGTGAGATGAAAAGAACAGGAAGTCACGTTATTGTAGTTTCATGTTTGTCTGGTTGATTTTTCTGCCTTTATCACAGTCAGCTCATGGAGGAGTTTTTTTTTTTTTTTTTTTAATAATAACTAATAAAATAATATAAATCAATCAAATCTGAAAAGAGAGAGAAAATATCCACATAATGTTAGATTCATCCATCGCAAATAAAGGTCTTTAAATCCACTTAAAAATCACAGAATAAATACGCTAATTGTAATTGAGAATTTCCACATTTTGACGGTGGTCTGAACGTTCATGGGCTCGCTGCAAACTGGGTCGACTAATATTCAGACTTTTAATGGCCAATTTACAAAAAAAGGAAACAAATATAGGCAAAAAACAAGATGGCTGAAGCTGATCGTTTATAGACGGGGGAGGGGGTGATGGGTGGGGAGGGCTTGATTTGGTCGCCTCCACAGTGTCACACTTTGAAAACCTCTGACCTAGAGTATGAGTGTGTACAACTTACTGAGTATTCATGCACTGCACTGTACACAGTACTTTCTATGCAGGTGCACTGATTTCTCTCCTATATAAGCTACTGTACATGCCTGCAACGTAAAAACAATGTAAGCAATTCAAAATAGTCTATGTTTAAAAATAAAACGTCTAAAATCATCATCAAACTTACATATAAATACAAGTGATGCAGCAAACTGAGCAGTGTGTGTGTGAGTGTGAGTGTGTGTGTGTGTGTGTGTGTGTGTGTGTGTGTGTGTGTAACTATGTGTTTAGTCGCCTGGAGGTGACGGTGCTCTGGTCCCAGCCAGTGTTTGTGTCAGGTGAGTTAAGCAGATCACTGAAGGGCACGTGCAGTTTCAGCACACAGTACCTGCGGTCTAGTTCGTTCTGATCAGATGTGACCGTCGAGTACGGGTTCATCTCCTGTAGGGAAACACACACACACACACACACACACACACACACACACACACACACACACACACACACACATAGAGAACATATGCACAAAACAAAACGTATTTCACAGGCGCGTAAACACAGTTCAACACAAATACAAACACAAACACACAGAGAGATAAAGATGAACAAGAGATCCCCAATCTGTTGCATGATCTTCACATTAACTGTCATATTTATAATACAGTAATTAATAATCATTAATACATCTTTAATACAATAAATACAGTGGCTGTTTACAGGCACATCAAAAAATGTGATTATTTGCATAATAATCTGAGGAGAGTGTGAACATGGTGTTTGTGTCACATCAAGTGGAATTATTTAATTTGATTATTAACAGCTGTTATTTGCATCAATTTGTGTTCGAATTCAAAAAAATGTATGAAGACAATTAATTTTTTGTTGACTAATTGATTAATCATTGCAGCTCGTTGCTTTATTACATGATTTATTTTTGCTTTAAATGAAAGGAGAGATTAAAAAAAAAAACACATCACACATTGATGGTTGTGAACATTTTTCTTTTCTATTTTTTCTTATTCTTTAAAAAACAAAAAAAACAAATGTTTATAATGTTTAATTAGACAATTATTCCCTTCAGAATAATAATAAGTTTAATTTTATTTATTTATTTTCTTTAATGTAATAAAAAATTAACCTGATTTCAATGTATGCAGTGGTAGTTACAGCCCTCTGTGTTATTTTAAAAATGGAACAGAAGCTGCAGGGTTGGACTATATGAATAAAAATGGTTATGGTATAATAAATATTCATATAATATCACATATATTATTCACAGATTTGCTCACAGTCACATTTTTGTGAGCTTGTAAAAGCAGCCAATATGAAAAAGATTCACCCACTGTCATTAGCAACATTAGCAACATTAGCTCGTTTAGCTCGTTCCATCTGACACATTCGGTGAAAAGCATCGAATGTTTAAAACACAAATCAAACGAGAGGTGGAGGAGAGGGTCGCTGTACTCACATTCAGAGGTCTGGTTTTGGGTGGGGGGGCTAACATGGGAGGGGTCTGGCTCTGTGTGGGGCTCTATGGCCTCCATGGGGATCTTCACTGGAGGGGGGGCAGAGCTGTTGGGCTGAGTGACAGAAACAGGAAGCAGTTGGCATGCAGGACAAACTGGGACCTTAAAGGACAAGGACAGACGTGTTCTATATTTTTGTTATAATAAAAATATAATATATCCTGTGAGTTACACTGTTGGTGCCTCAAATACTCACTACAGCACCAAATGTGGATTAATCCGCCGCTGAAAATAGTCCCCAATAAATACACTATTTCCTCCTTTTTCTTTAATAGAAAACTAGTTTTGTTTAAAAGTAAAGTTAAATATTTGTGATGTGTTTTTAAAGATTTACTGACAGCTGTGATCTGTGAGGAAACAGAAAGCTGTGTGTCAACATCCAGTTTGAATCAAACCTCCCATGTCGAGTATAAACTATAGAGAGAAATGCTTGAGAGAAAGGAACCAGAAGTCTGTGGTACTCGTCAATAGACTGATTGTTCCCGTTAGCAGCCGAGCTAACAGGCTTGCTAACTGAAAGAGCTTTTGTCCGTCCTCTTAATTTACATTTACAGTAAGAGCTTCTGTGCCACTTTCTGATGCAAACAGCCTTTAACACAGTGTTTTTAGGATTTATTGACATTAACAGAAATATAGAACAGCGCCAGCCTTGTCCTTTAATCAGAATCATCTCTGGACAACACCACATCTCAGTTCTTTGGATGAGGACTGAAACAAGGACGAGAATGGGGACAAAGACGCTAACAGAGTTTCTACAGTGAAGGAAACTGAGGGAGGACAGACAGAAAGACAGTAGTAAGTGTTATACAGTGCCTTTTCAGCAACACTGTGGGACAGAGAGGAGAAACATACAGTATTAGTCACACACAACAGATGGAGCGAGACACATTTAAATACACAGTAAATACCAACAACAGAGACGCACAGTCACCGACTCGGGACAGACACCACCGCGTCTGAGCGTGAGATCGACATTTCCCTCACCTCCTCGTCGCTCTCCGTCTCCGCCGTCTTCTTCTCCTTCATCTTCCTCTTGTCGTCCTCCTTCTTCTTCTTGTCTTTGTCCGGCAGGATGTCGTCCAGCCAGGCCAAGTCGTGTTGTGAGAAGATCACGTCCAGCAGCTTCCGGACGACCATCAGACCCAGAATCTGCACACAGAGTATCCACTTACTGAAAGGAAGGATCCTTGTTTGTCTTCACGACAGCCAGAATTCATCAAGGTGCTGCAGACACCGGAGATGGCGTCACCGCGTTCTCCCTGCGACACACTCACCATCACTGGGAAGATGATGGCCAGGAACGTGGACTTGAGGATCCAGAGGACAGCCAGACAGAGGATCTGGACCAGGGTGAAGAGGTGGACGCGCCTCAGAGGAACGTGACGCAGGAAGGAGAAGTCTGGCTGGTGTTTGGCTGGCATGAGGTAGAGCTTGATCCGCTCCCAGAACTGAGCCACAAAGACACAGAACATGTTTCTCAGTCTCTACGAAGGTCGAACAGAAGTTTAATCATCACAAACGGTTGTTTTTACTTTTTAGGCAGCTAGTTTCAGCCTTTAATTTGGAGAGATATCCTGCTTCTCTTATGTAAGAGTTAATAACTGAATATTTTGGGGGATTTGTGTTTAGGATTTAGGAACTAATTCACCCGCCGCACGACACAGGTGGAAGCGTTCCTACAGTTTTCATGATCTATTCTCAGTATTAGTTCAATAAAAACAGTGACAGGACAATATCGACACTAGTTTGATTTTTCTTATCGTTGACAGTCAGATCTGTTGTTGACCTGCAGAGGGGAAAATGACATTTCAGGAGGCTATGATTTAAAAAAAAAAAAACAGGAAGTCTGTGCAAATATTGTGATAAGTGATTTATGATTATTTAATTTTTGAAACAAAAATACCAAATATTTGATGCTCCCCTGTTTCCAAATGTGAAGATTAGCTGCTTTTCCTGGTTTTATGTTACAGTAAATTGTTTCTCTGTCAGTTTTGGACAAACTCACATGTTGTGATGATCATTTTTCACAGTTTTCTGTTGTTTTATTGACCAAACAACTAATCCAATTGATAGAGAGAATAATCATTAGTCGCAGTTCTGCTACAGATTGCAATTCCCATGGAGTAAAAACACAGGTAAATGTATATAACGTTCACTCTACCTGGATGCCACTGAGTGAGGCCACTCCCATGTAGAGGAAGACTCCGTACAGGACCGGCATGGGGATGTACTGCAGACAACAGAGGAGCAGATGTTAAAATGTTAAAGTGAAACCAACTGATGTTATAGAAAAAATCAACATGTCCGCCGACTGACCTGAAGGATGGGAGCGAGGAAGATTGAGAGTCCAGTCATGACGAAGACCAGAATACCCGTCAACCTCTGCTCCCTGGAATTAAACAGATTGTTTCATTAATGCAGCCAGTGGAAAACACACACACACACACACACACAACACACACACACACACACACACACACGGCTGAGACCAGAACTTCCTGGGTGAGGACGGTCTCACCTGACTCCCAGAAACTGCGGCTGCTCTCCGGGGGCGCTGGACTCGCTCTCCATCTTCAGAGAGTCGATGTGGGCGATGGAGATGACAGTAGCCGCTACGTACCAGGGCAGACCCATGAAGGAACACACGGCCATCAGAACGCCGACCCAGAACAGGTCCAGGTGGTAGCCACAGCCTTTCTGCAAACGGGTGTAAAGACAGGAAGTGACGACGAATCATTCAGATCCAACCGTGACTGTAGGGCCGGACGGTTTCAGGATAATCGTATCACATATTACTAACATTTCTCCTCAGACTGTCCTCTGATTACAGACCTTCAGTTTGTTCTCCTTGCGGTTGACGATGACGGCGCTGATCTGCTGGTCCATGAAGATGAGGATGGTGACGAGGAGAGCGGGAACGAAGCTGGCCACATACCACCACCAGGGGTTCTTACCGAACGGCATCACCAACCAGCCGCGGTCGAGACGCGTCGGCTGCAAACACAAAGACGCAGAGAGAAGTCATGACGGAGCAAAGGTGTGCAGGTGAACGGGTCACTGCACTAATCTAACTTCACAGATCTAAAGCTACACATCTACATTAGTGATGGTGTCACTAAACAGACCAGCATGCATTGGGGCAGGAAGTATCCAGGTCATTTACTAAAGTAAAAGTGTCAATACAACAATGTAAAAATACTGATTTATGAGAAATACAGAAGTCTCAGTAGAATCACAGTAAAACTACTTCCTGTAGTTAAAGTATCACAGTAAAAGTACTTCCTCTAGTTACAGTATCACACTAAAAGTAGTAAAAGTACTTCCCGTAGTTAAAGTATCACAGTCAAAGTACTTCATTGTGTTATATTGTACTGATTTTAACTCTTTGGCTCTTGAACAGTTATTTAAATGAAACCATGTGAGAAGTTTTTTGTTGTGCTGACAAACTGAAACGTTGGAATAATTCATAAATGTTGGAAACTACTGATTTAATGACTGAAATCTTATTTCTAAATGTAAACTCTTAATATCTGAAACGTGACCAGTAACTGTGGCGTCAGATTAAAGGAAACACTTGTTAAAGTTGTACTTGAGTAAATGTACTCAGTTACTTTCCCCCACTGCTGACATGCACACCAAATAAAGAAAACACAGATACACATGCAGGAGGGAAGTCACGTGTTCACATGTTCTAAGAAAAGGAGACACACACTTCTAAACACGATTTAGTGACAAATCAAATACCTTGAACTCAGTTGGAACGATTAGTTTGGGTGTGTCTAACCCAATCAACATATCCAGACCCACAAAGCACATGATTGACATGAAGATGGCAAAATCACTGATTAGCTTCCTCAGCTACACGTCCATCAACGCACGCACACACACACACACACACACACACACACACACACACAGGGAAAACGCAGGACAAACAAAGACGTGGGGATTGACAGTGAGGAGGGGAGACGTGAACAAATGTGTGCACATGAGGAAATGAAGACAAGAGAAAAGAGAAGATGAACTCGAAAAATAAAATCTTCACATTAATAAATCCACATAAAAAACAAAAGTCTGAAGTTAAATGTATAAAAACTACGTCGTCAAGGAAAGAAATGAATCCGAGCAGGGACACAAGAAGACGGGAAAAGGTCGACAGAGGTGTTCGGGGTGAGGGCGGACCTTGATCTCAGTGGGCACGTGCAGTTTGGGGGTGTCCAGCTCCAGCAGACGGTCCAACCCACAGAACACCAGGATAGAAATGATGATGGCAAAATCACCGATCAGATTACGGAGCTGGAGCACATGCAGGGAGAGCAGAGGAGGAGAGAGAACATGGGAGATGATACTCTGCTACAGGTACGGGAGGTTTACAGGTGGTGGTTTGGAAAAGGGGTGGAGCCGAGGATGAGGACGAATGAAAGCTGCTGATAATTCATGCAGGAATAGTTCTGGTGATTTTCTTTATTTTTCTTATTGTGAACTTTCTGACTTCAACTGCTGGTTCTTACTGAGAACGTAAATATATTCAAACATCACAAATTTACAGTTTATACAGTTTACAGCAAAGTATTTGAAGTGTGGCGACATCATACCAGTACGTGAACAGTCAATATTAGTGATCAGGTGTGACAAAGTGTGAATCAAACTTAACCACGTCACACTGAAGCGACTTCACGGTGACGCATTTCGCCTGCAGCTTCTTCACGTTCAGTCAGTGTGAATTTACAAAAGCGTCCGCAGGTGTGATAAACACATATACGTGGGACAAAATGAAGAAGATGATAATTGGTCATGTGACCCATGTATGTGTATTTTTCACACCTGTGGACCTGAAGAAGCCACAGGTGAGACACGTCTCCCTGACGTCCTGAAGCCTCTCTGGTGGAAAGACTTTGCAGATTAAAATACATTTCTAACCAAAAGAAAGACACATGACACGACTCTTACGTTCACCCTCTTGTGGCTGGAATGAGTATTACAAAAACAAACACTTTCTCTTCTTGTGACAATAAGAAAAATAAGGAATATCACTATTTTCATGCTTTTATAAATGACAAGAATCCATGGTTTCACATGCAAGTGAACGTGTTTTCAGCCTCTAACAGCATGACGGCGAGGCCGGCGTCTTACCTTCGTGGGGAAGTAGCGGCTGAACTTGAACTTCTTGAGAGAAACGGTCATGGAGTAGGTGCCAAAGAAGAGGATGAAGGACATGAGGGCCAGGTCAGGAACATACTTACAGGAGTTCCCCACCAGCGTGCCGCCATACTTCACACACTCTTTCTTACTCAGCTGACTCCAGTCCATGTCTGTCAGGTTAAACTACAAAGACAAGACAAGGAGGAGGAGGAGGAGGAGGAGGAGGAGGAGGAGGAAGAGGAGGGGGAGTTGAAGACATGGGGTGAGGAAAAGTGGAGGAGTGGGTCGAGGAGGGGAGAGGAAGCCGACGCAGAAGAGAGAAAAGACAAAGCGATAACAGAAGAAAATACAGAGCAAAGAAACTGAAGGGACCATACGCATCAAGCATTTCAGAGTCAGTCCTGAACGTGACGGTCTGTGTTTCCATTGATAAAACTGTGTTTCCTCCTCTCTCGATATCGTTCCAATTAAACGTGGCGACGGATTTCCGGCATCTGCCTCTGGGTTGGACCTGATTACGGCAGGCAGAAGTGTTCCCCTTTTAAATTTAACAAGACGCTGCTTCGTCTAATCGCCTGAAAAAACCACCTCGTGCAAATGTTTTATAAATGTTTCTGCAACATTGAGGTTTTTTTGTTTGCAATCGCGCATGAAGCAGGTTAACGGAAACGCAGCTGCACACTGAGGAGAGAGCGTCACATCGCAAAAGTACAAATCAGGATGAGGTGGTGGAAACAGCGACAGAGGCAACATTTGATTTAGTAATAGCACCACTTATATATACAGTATATAGGCCATGGTAACAGGTTAGCAAGGTTAGGCTAAAATTATGCTAAAATTAATAAACAGCTCAAATCTCAGTCGGCTCCCTGCGTATTTCTCCAGTCAGACATGAACATATGATTATAGAGATTACAGCCCAGATATTTCTGATAAATAAAAACCCTCTTTTAGATTCTACTTGTTGTGAGCTGAGGTTTCCTTTATAGGAGACGAGTCATTCACTAAACGAAGGAAGTTGATAAAAGGCGTTTACTCATAGTTGTAGAAACCAAATGTTCCTTCCTGTTTTGACTGATTTCTTCCTGAGATGCTTGATAAACATGGATCAGATTTCTGTAGGTCAAACCGTAGCCATGACAACAACATACAACTCAGTTACTTCAGTGCAACTTAGGCAGCCGCCTTCCCGAAGAGGAAGATACGATGTTAATCAGAAGCTTCTGGTGTTGTGTCACTTACCAACAGAGTCATGTTATCGTCTGAGAGCGGAGCTGAAACATTCAAGCCCAGCACAGATGCTAAAAAAAAACAACAGAAAAGAAAGGATGAGTAACACACAACTTTCCCTTTCAGTACAGTTTCCCCTGGTTAAATCCCAGCCACATTTTTGTCATCAGCGTAAACAGCGTTTACCATGGTCTATCCATGCATACTCACTTTTTCAGACAGCGTCCAAAAGTGAGGCAGAAACAGAAAAGTCACATGAGTAAAGACCAAATATTTACATCTATTCACACTGAAATATCTCCTTAATTATTTATTATGTGGACATGACGAACTAATGATTTCCTGACAGTCAAGTCATTTCCTCATTATGTTGATGATGATAAACTGAGAAACGCTGTAGCTGTCAATCATTTTAACGACCTAGAGATTATAAACAAATTACACAACCCTTCACATGTGTCAGGTGAAAGGAAGAGTTTAACATTTTGGGGAAAGTCTTATTTGTTTTCTGTCCAACAGCCTGGAGTCAGGAGGTGGTTAGCCTAGCTTAGCATAAAGACTGGTTGGCTGAAGCAGCCTGGCTCTGTCAAAAATCCACCTAACAACTCTAAAACTCACTGACTAACATCTTGTGATGTTGTTTGTTTAATTCGTGCTCAAACACAAATGTAAAACAAACTATTAGCGACTTCAGGAGGAGTTACACGATGTCGTCATCTCCTGATGAACAGTTTAACCGTCCAGGAAACACTTGTCACTAACTGTCGCTGCTAAACGTTCGTCAGTGCGTTTCTTAGACAGAGAGATAGGTTTGTTGTTCCCCCCCAACAACATCCTGACTCCAGCAAATTTAAAAGTACAGGAGTGAACATCCGTCAGCTCCATCTTTAAATATTATATTTGTCAAATCAGTTATTCAAGGAGCCATTTATGAACTTTTTAGAAGAGGAATAAACTTTGACTCAGACAAAAGAACAAGACAGAAAGAAAAACAGAGTCTGAAGACTCACCCTGGTCTGGAGCGATGCATTCACATTTGTAGGCCGTGATGTAGTCCGGCTTGAAGCCGCGGTTAATTGGGTAATATTTAAAGGCTCCTACCTGTGGAAGATAAAACAGTTTTTTTCCTCTTTTAATAACTTTAAAATATAATCCAAGTGTTGTTCATCTGTGTCGTCCCAGTGGAGCCGACGTGTAACATGTTACCCACCATCTTCTTAATGGCATCAGAGATGAATATGAAGGAGATGAGGCTGGAGAACCCCTCCTCTGTGAAGCGGGTCATGTACTTGATGATGTAGCTGGCGTCCGTGATGACCAGCAGGAAACACTGCAGACACGAGTGAATGCCGATCCACAGACGCAGCTCCATGTAGTCTATATCGTTATTCCTGCGGAGGGAGCGAGAGTTAAAGAGGCGGGGGCTCGTGTCCGGCCGCTCGTGTTGCGTGCGTCCGTGTGCGCGTCTTACTTGCTGAATTCAAAGAGCAGTTTTTCAAAGATGAGAATGGGTCCGGTCGAACTGAGGATGATGAGAGGTTGTCCACCGAACACACAGAAGACAGTTCCTGCTAAAGCCGTGCCGAGGAAACTCTCCATCACACCCTGACAGGAAGAGGGGGGGGGGGGTCAGTTTACCTGAGAGGTGAACGCTACCTGGAGCGTTTCTGAAATGGCTCGTTATGTTTTATGAGCACCTGGTAATTGTCGGTAGCATCCCCGAGCAGTCCTCCAAAGGTGATGGCGTTTGTGATGCAGCCCAGGTAGATGAAAAGCACGGCAGAGATGGACTGGATATGGAAGCCATCGTAGATATCGCTACAATACCACGGGAGCTTCCTTTTCATGTCCAGCCACAATCCACCAGCGAACCTGTTACAGCAAAACAAGGTGGAGAGCAGCGTTAAGAACCCGGACATCAACTGGACCCGGTGACATACGATCAAAGTCCGCTCCGGTCCTCTCCCACCTCCCGGTGAATTTCAGCTCCTCTCCGAGCTCGTGCGGAGCCGGAAGCTCTTCATCCTCTCCTCCAGCTGCTCCGCCCGCCGACCCGTTCATCTGACCCAGCTCGTTCAGGTTCAGCACCGACTTCCTGGGATGAAGATAAACATGAGAAATCTGATTTTACTCCACAGCTTCTTGAATCTTAACGGGACGAATTTCAGTCTGGCCTCAGAAGAAGGCGAGACCCAGATAAAGGTGTGATATTTTAATATTATACTTGTCTGCTCTATGGAGGACCAGGGACGTCACAGGAAGAGTAATGAAGTATTTCTTTAATTTCATATTTTAACAGGCATTAAGAATAGGAATTGTAAAAAGAATTTATAAATGAACGATTAATCTAAGATTAAGATTAAAAATGAAATTACAAAAACAGCATAAAAAACTCATAAAATAAACCATTTATAAATACATTTATTAATTTTTGTAATTGAATTTTGTCTATTTATATCTTATTTTAATTTATCTTATTTTTCCACCTTACCTAAAGCACTCAAAGTTACCGCCATGCCTTGCCTTAAAAACAAAACACGTGGTCATGTGTTACGTTAATGTACGTGCCTCATTTCAGCCGATGGAACCTTCTTGGGGGGCTCGATGCGTATCTTTGGGTCCCACTCCCCCGGAGGGAGGACGATCACCTCGTCCAGGAACTCGTCCACGCCTGCGATCAGGTCGTCGCGGTCCCTCGCTCTGTAGGCGACGTCGCTGAACAGCTGGCGCGACACAAAGGAATAAAAAATTAAAGTCGATGCATTTGAAACTGTGTACGAGTAGAAGTCGTATCAGGGCGCCACTTACGTCGTCCACCATGAGTGTAGCGATCGCTCTGCCAATCTCATTGTAGGACTTGGTTTTGCCATGAGGACCCAGCAAGATGAAGAGAAACCTGTCAGAGGAGGAGGGTAACAGGCTGATCAATGCAACGCCACACACACACACACACACACACACACACACACACACACTTCTGGATTGAGATAGAAAGGGAGACGTTAACGACACCCACCTGGTCGGCACGGGGACCTCAGTGAGGCCTCCGAGCGTCGTGGCTTGAGCCAAACGTACGAAGGACACGAAGGGCTTGTCCAGGAAATCCACCTCGCCAATCAGGACGTTGGACGCTTCGGCGTCACGAGGAATCTTCTTCATGAACTTGTTCTTCAGCTGCAGGAGGAAAGAGAAACAAGCTGAGGCATGTTGCACTGCGGCTGACCTCTCCCAGGGTGTCAGCGGTTCATCGGATCATGTGAGGTACAGAAAACGACGAAGACAAACCAAAGCTAGATCCCTGCTCCTCTTTACACCTGTGCGACGGTGCGTTCAGTTACATCATGATGAGCAGGAACTCCTTATGAAAAATGTGTTTTTTTTGGGAGGGGAATATCAATACCGATCGACAAACCGAAAATATGTCGACAACTATTGGACGAACTGGCGTGAAATTTCATACAGACATTCATGGTCCTCAAAGGATGTAACCTACTGACTCTGGTGATCCTCTGACATTTCCTCTAGCGCCACCGTGAGGCCAACATCGGTCGTTTTGAGTGAAATGTTTTGACGACTGATCTGCAACGTTTGGTGCAGATGTCGGATGAACTGGAGGCATCATTGCATTATTTTGTTTGTTTGTGCTGTTGTTGTTTTTTGTATAATATACCAGAGAAGAAGCGGTCACATATATATATATATATAAGCAGTGAATCAGTGTACATGGACTTTAAATACCTCCCTCCTCTTCACTAAAAACTACAATAAAAAGACGTAAAAAAGCCAGAAAAAATTCTGCCGACCCGACAAACCAACAAAATATCTGGCGGCCTGCAGACCTTTATTCTGACACCACCCTCCTTCCAGTTTTTATATTCGCTTCACCGTGACTACTAAGAATCAAAAATAAAACCTTTATCTTATAATGAGCATCACAGAGCTGCTGTCATGGCTGTAGACCCCGACTCCTGTTCTCCACAGAGTTAATTTCATATAGTATAAAATCACTCAGTCTCAATCAACGCTTCTCCTCCTCCTCCTCCTCCTCACCATGAAGCACGTGGCAGTGGAGTGGTGGGTGCTTAAAATTTAAAACCTCTTTATAATCTGTTAATGCTGCTTTCAGAGTCAATTCACCAACTGGTCCTCGTTCACTCACTCTCTAACTTCTTGGTGCAAAGCAACCGTGAACAAGACGTTTCAATCTCACACACGGTGAGCTGAGCAGTGAGGTTCCTCTGGTAGGTGTATATACTCCTCCTCCAGCGGGCACTACGTGTTATTATGGGATGTACTTTACTGGGGATATTGGTCAGATTAAAGGCAGCAGGAGGCGCCACGCCAGCGTCTGTGAACAAATAATTAAAGCAGACTCAGGGGTCACATGCAGGAGTTCATTTCTTACTGGCTTTGAAGTTCTTGTCAAGATATTTACCCATATGGCAAACACACACACACACACACACACACACACACACACACACACACACACACACACGTACCAACTTACTGCTGCTGGTTAACAATGAATGCAGTGAAATTGAGCTTCGAGTCGCTGCATACTTTGGCACAAACCAAAAGGAAAAGCAAGTGAATATTCTTTACTGCTGCACTTTTTGGGGTTAGAGATTCAAACAATTAAGCTCTGGGAAAGAACAGAAGCTTAGAGATCTGCGCACAAAAACACAAGCACAAACACGCGTGCAGGTAGAACATAATTTACCAAATTCCCACCTCAGCTACCGGGGTGGGGTGGGGTGGGGGGTGTGTGGATTAGAGGGATTAAGTGCTTCAGATGATTCTGAAAACCTCATAAAACAAGGCTCAACTCTTCATTTAACACACACACACACACACACACTTGGAAATGGTGAGAGAATGTGTCACCTCATGCCGTCTGTTAACTGTGCGCACGACTGAAAACAATCCATTGTTATTCTCCCTCAGGCAACAGGAGATCAGCTGATTACAAATCAATAACAAATCAATAACAACTCAGACGGTAACTGTGTCTACCTCTAGACACAAACTCCAACAATATTACATGCAAAGTTTACTCATCATGATCGTACTGAAAACAGCTGCTAATGACTGTGGCTCTCTGTCTAATGAAGAGATACCAATGAGGTGCATTATGGGAAATGTAGGACCCAGTATTTTAGACGATGTCTCAGCCTCTGCTGCTTTGATTCTGATTATTCTTCATGATGAAAAGTGAAACTAAACAACAGATGCTTTTAACATGTTGAATCTATTTTTAATTTTGGGACTACAGTGTTAACAGCCATGTTTTAAAAAGGAACCGCTGATAACATGTTTAATAATTTAATAATTTATCAATAACATCAACAAAGTAAAAGTTTGTGGATAAAAACATCCTCTGGCATTTTTTTTTAAAGAGTTTAAACCTGCTAGAACTTTTTAATTATTCATTTATTTTTTGGGAAATTTGGGAACTAAAAAGCTGATATGGCGAATTTGTAGGAAACAGCTGCTTATCTCCTCATCCAGCTGTTACACATCAACATGATGATCCATATGTTGTGGTGTTTGTGGTGTCACCTGATGATCTATAAGTCCAGTGTTCTCTCTCTTTTAGCTCTGTGTTTGGTCTCCAGCAGCTGCTGAGGGAAAATATCTGTCTCTTTAGCTGCTAAACGCTCCACCATGTTCACCAGCTGCTCTCTGACCAACGTCACATTTTGTTCACGACTATCTGCAAAGCTACATGCCACTAAGGATTAAGTGGGAAAGTAAGTATTAAGTGCTGTAAGTGAATTGGTTGAACTGTAAACACAACACATGTAAATCAATGTTAAAGTATCTGTGTTAGTTCTGTGGATGATGAAATTATCTATAGCACCTATTTCGTAGCAGTTGTTAAGAGTTTATACAAATTAAAACTACATTTCCCATGAATCCTACTGTTTGTTTTTTTGTTCTCCAGTGGCTTTCGGCTCCAACAATTTGACATTATAGGAACCTTTGAACCCAGTTATATGAGCTCTGAGTCTTAAAACACAAATCCTCACTAGAGCACCAAATGTGTATTAATCCGCCGCTGAAAATAGTTCCCAGCAGATGCTCTATTTCTTTCGCTTTGAGTGACTTTTGCTGAAAACTACAAGGAGCAGCTGTTTGAGGAAATTAATGAGACTATATTTAAACAATGAAACTATATATTTGTGAGGTTTTTGATGACTTTAAATGTTTATATCTTCAGTAGGAAGCGATGGACTTGAGGCTGAGCACAGCACACGGGGTAGGGAAGTCTGAGTGTTGTTGGTTTTTGTGTTTTCATGGGATTTGCTCACAGTATGAAAGCTATAGAATATAAATACAGAATACTGCATACAAATCCACTTCCTGTTGCACACAACATAAATAAATGTCAAACATAACAGTTACCTGGTCTGTGCTCGGTGTGTCTGAAATGTCGTTCATGCTTCGGCTCTGGGCGGGATCTGTAAATGAACCACATACTTATATTTGACATTTTAAAAAACACAACATGCCACAGATTTGTCCTAGAGGATATTTGTTCAGCTAAAACTCAGATAATAGTTTAATTTAAGCGTTATAAGAACAACAGAGGGGACATTCAAGTACGTCCACAGCGTGTTCTGCAAACTTCAGCATGTTCAGGTGTTTCTGTGGAGGATTATAATTTAATGACCCATTTTCCTTTTCTTTTTTTCCCCCTCAAAGCAGATTTGGAAACAAACAAAATCGAACAGAGAGAAAGAACAAGAACACAACACGCAGAGCCCCAAAAATCCTCTAATAATCCCCTTCACCCAGATAGATTCACAGAAGAAATCAGCAGAGGTGCACACAATAGGACCACAATCTCTTAAGTAAACACACATTATGTCCAACACATTGTGTTCATGGTGACTATATATACACACACACACACACACACACACACACACACACACACACACACACACACACACACACACACACACACACACACAAAGCCATCTCAAGTGTTGAAACCATGCAGTAGCTGGGAGTTAGCTGGGATCAGTGTCGATTAAAAACGTACAGTAAAGCAGAGAAGTTAAGAACGTGTGAGTCAGTGAAAAGCACCAAAACAACAATGTAAAAATACTTCATTAGAAGTAAAAGTCTTATATTCAGAATACGACTTAAAGGTGTCATGTGGGTGTGTGTTAAACTTTTATTTTTTGTTTGTAAGGGGTCCCACATGAAAAAAGATGTTAACCACAAGTCTATAATGTTGATTATTCAAATTTTATTAGTTTATCAGATGTTTTTTTTGAAAAGAAAAATCTTAATCTGTAACTCATAATTTAGAAATGTCAAATATTTTCCTCACAAATGTGTTTAAGTGCAGTACTTGAATAAACAACTAGTGTGTCTATAGTAATAAAAAAGGCAGGAACTCATGGTGCATGTATGTATGTATGTGTGTGTGTGTGTGTGTGTGTGTGTTAGTGTTTGTGTGTGTGTGTGTGTGTGTTAGTGTTTGTGTGGTGTGTTCAGACTCACGCAGGCGGCCAAGGCTGCTTGACTGCCGAGAGCGTAGGTCTTCTGTGGAGCGGTGGATCCCAGAAGCTGAACTAGTACTACGACTCAGATTAGTCTGAGGATTACGGCCTGACAGAGGAGCAGCAGCAGCAGCAGCAGCAGCAGCAGCAGCAGCAGCAGAAGATGAGTGAAAACGATGAGTAACGAAGAGGTGATTTTAACGAGGAAAGGTGAAACAGGTGGTGATCAACAGGGCAGAAAACAGAGGAAGCATTAGGATGTAGTTAGTGTTTGGTAGCTAAAGTAAACGGTTCAAACCATTTACTTTGCTGACTGGTAGTTGAAAATGTGCACAAACACACCCACACTTAAGCAGACACACACACACACACACACACACACACACACACACACACACACACACACACACACACACACACACACACACACACTTACTAGAGGCAGTGTTGGAGGATTTTCCTATGTCCGCCAGCGAGCGGTGGATCGGTTTCTTGGTCTGGTGGCGATGCTTCCTGAGCAGAACAAAACTGATCTTCTCCTTCAGATCCGGAGGGATGAGACCGTCAGCGATCTGCCGATCCACGATGTCATCTGGAGTCAGAGTTTACACATCACAGGTGATCTCACAGGTGATCTCACAGGTGATCTCACAGGTGATCTCACATTTACTACATTTACTACATTTACAACTCTGGAAAACCTAGGAAAACAAAACACTATAAAACATGTTGTTATCTGATCGTTAATGCTGCACTAATCAATATTCCCATATTAATTATTAATTAATTATTTTAATAAAAATCAATAATGTCTGAAACGTGTTTAATCTGAGAGGAATTGTTCCTGGTGACAAACCCAGACAAATGTTTTTTTTGCTCATTGTTGTGATTTTCTAGCATAAAAATGAAGCACTTTCTAATATGGTTGAGAAAAGTTCTACTTAAATAAAGTTTATTATTATAATTATATTTTATAATCAGCAGACAGACGATGCTGCGTGACTCACCCACTATCTGTGGCAGTGAGTAGCCCTCCAGGTCGAGCAGAATGCTTCCTGTCTGCAGACAGGTCCTGAGCTCAAACAGGCTGTGGAGGGTCAGCGTGGAGACGTGAGGCTTGCTCCATCTCTCTCCTCCCTCCTCCACCTTCTCCTCAAACTTCACCCACCTACAGGGAGGGGGACAAAGTGGTGTTTGTTTGACTGTTTAAATGGAGGCACAGTGATTGATTAGACTTGGGTTCAGGACCAACAGGATGCTGTTATGCAATTTAAATCACATGTAGTGTTACAGTCGCGTCACGCAGCACCCATGACGTGTCGAACGCCACCTTCAACCCCTAAATCCCATCAAAGGTGACCCCCAAATCCTAAACTAATGAAGCTGTGACGCCTGCAGGTTTGTGTGCACGTCTGTACCTCGCTGACTCCTTCCACTCTAGTTCCCCCCCCTCTTGCTGTAGTGTGTCCATCTCGGTGAATATGGTGGGTGTCGGCGTGCTGTCATCCTCCCCCAGTATGTGGCGCAGCCGCTCCGCTGCAGGGGACACTACAAAATAAAAGCCAAACATGAGACAGAGTCAGTTTCCGATTTCAGCGAAGCCAGAAGCAACGAAAACAAACTCCACGGACACGGACATGTGCAAAGATAAAAGCTACAACAGTCATGCTAACAGGGCCGGCACAACCCCCCCCCACTGCCTCAGTGGTGCCAATACTAATGGCCATCGTCAATACTTGATGACTCACACCAACTGTAAATCTAACGCACCCATTACCAGTTTTATCAGTAGTAGCCAGCCTGTTAACATGATATTGTGCTTTTGTATAATTACAACCGACATAATGTATTACAAAACATTTCAAGCTCTATTACGGGACATTTCAAGCGCTCTCGGGGGCCCTCTGGTGGCCACAGGGGCCCTCAGACGTGAAGTGAAATGGGATCCAGAATCTGTCCACATCAACAGTTAAGTTTTCTACATTCAAGCTCCCCAGAGGAGGAACTGTAAAGACGTTGGTGCTTTTTCTCTGGCGCCACCACCAGGTCAAAGTTTTCACTTATTCAGAGAAACAGTTTGATATCTACATGACAAGCGCTTCACAATACATGCTGCATTCACCCATTCACTCACACATTCACACATCACACTGATTGGTTTAAATCCCAGGACGTTACAGATCAGACAGAAAGTGCCTCAGACCAACAGGACACCCCCGGAGAGTTGTTTTAGTCAACCAAAGATTAGGAACACGTCTAATTTAAACAATCCCCATTACCCTTTGTTAACGAGCGAACAACAGAGTCAGCTCCTCTAATTACTATCTGATAGCGATGTGTAATCTATCGGCCTGCATCTTTTCTAATTTTACTCTGAGCAGATCAATCTCCATTAACATCCAAGCCTGGAGGCGCAGGGCACTCGCATCCAACACGGTGTGTGTGTGTGTGTGTGTTTCATGTTGCTCTGTTTGCTTCTCCAAAGTCTAAAAAAGCTCACAAGTCAGAAACACATGAACTGACAGATGTGAACGAGTTCCAGTTTGAACCACGACCGTCGACAGCCTCATGTGACAGTGACGTTCGCCATCTCAATCAACACCTCCGTGTACAGGAAACCAGGAAACTGTTACGTAATCGGCGTTAACTCCGGCGTGGTGCCCGATTATAATACAATACAATGTTCCACAATGAGAGCGACACTTAATAGGAATCAGTGGCTGTTTCCATCACTGTCACATCGGGTCGGGTCAGGCTGGGTCTGTTTCTGTTTGTGTGTCTCATGTAATCGCACACAGGGAGATCGTGGGGTTTTATATCTGCAATGTTTGGGATCATTTGTGGGGAAAACACAAATTCAAATCGCCCCCTACTTCTTTAACTTCTTAGCTACAATGCAAAATACATAAAGCTGCACGCTCTGTATTTATATATATAAATACTAAATTATATATATATATATATATATATATATATATATATAAATATGATTTAATGAGTTTATGAAGGTTGAAAAGGAGGTGGCACAAAAACAACCACCCAACTCTGCAGCTCCCCACCCTTGATTAACAACAGCTCATTACCAGACTTTAAGTAGGTTGTCGTGTCTGAACACTGACTGGACAACGGCTGAGTTTTTCTCCCACTTACACTCATCGTTTAGGCTGAAGTGGCACGAGAGAGAGAGTTGGAGTAAATATCCTGACATCAGAAGTCTGCTTGGTGAAACTTTTATAACTTAAACCTACAAAATGTTTTAACATATTTCAGCTCATTTTAGTTTCCCGGTCCGTAAACTCTCCGGTTGTTCCCAAATCCAGCAGCAGCAGCAGGTGTTAATGAAAACACTCTGATAAACTGTTCACCGCCTTCCCAGCACACACACACACACACACACATACGCACGCACACAAACACACACACGCACACACAGCACTTACTTGAGGTAATAAACAAAGCAGAATAAGCTGATGCGGAGATAAAGATAAGAAGTTGTTTTTGTGCCTTGAAAGCAAAAGTAAATGGGTGGAAAATATTTCCTCTCTGCGCAGCGTTCTGTATAATTAGCTATTAGCATCTAGTGATCTAGTCAGTGCATTTAAATAAGATGGCAAAGAGACAGACAGCTCACACTGTTTCTGTGTGTTTATTGCTGCAGAAATAAAAAGGTTCATCAGACTCGGCGAGTGATGCTTTGGTGATGAGTTTAATGTTTTTCAGTGTGGGACTCGAAGTCAGACTCATGGCTTTAGATGGAAAAAATGCCTCGTGTTGTTATCTTTATAACTATTCAGGCATTTAAAAAATAAAAAAAATCACAGGTGTGCAGAGTCTGATTCATGATCGCTGCATGTGGCTGTTTAAACAGTTTGTTTCTCACCACCAGCAAGAGGCTGTGTGTTATTAAAGCCGTGAGCTGCTGTTTCTCACTTGAGTTTCATGCATCATGTCAGCTAATCAACACGAGTGTTGTTTCTAAATACTCAAAATATTCACAAATTAGCGATCATGACAAACGGCGCTGCAGGGATGAGTCCTAACACCCGGAAATTAATCGCATTTTAGCACTTCCTGTTCCCTCGACCTGAAGACATTTTCACGTCTTATTTTATGACATAAAATACATCAGTTAATAACCCAGTCCTGATTTCTTGAAGCTTTTACGTCTGTTAAAAAAGGCCAGCTGCTAACGAGCTTCTAAATGAGACTACGGAGGTTGTAATTTGTAATTTCTGATTAAAGATTATCGATCTGAACAAAACCTGTCAGGATCATAAACTGTTGTTTATTTTCTTTAATAATCCAAAAGACAATGCAAAAATCCCAGTGGCTTTCTGTGGAGGGAACCAGGGTGATGCTAACTTCAGAGTTAGACTACAGAGATACGTCGTCGCTGCAGCACAGTTTCCATCAGACTACTACAGTTTCAGTTTATCTATATTGGGGGATAAAAGAGAGTAAACTTTATATCCGTCACTGCAGATTCTCTCCTTTTGCCAACAAAGACAATTAAAGTAAATGCCATGACACAGGAATTAAACTAATTCGACTGCAGCTGGTGACCCTCGCTTCCACTCTCTCCTCTCTCATGCCATCTTTACCTATTGGAGAGCCAGGTAGGGTCCAGCGGGAGGCCATAATGGAGGGAAAGGAGGCCCCGCGGTCCTGCATGCTCACTGGATCCACTGACCCAAAGGTAGCTGGAGAGAGATCCTCAGTTTGGTTTGGAGAGGCGTCTAGCTTCTTGTCCTCTTGCTGAGGTCGAGAGTCCTTAGCTCACCACTCCTCGCTCTCCACCATGAGCCGAGAGAGAAGACACACTCTCACTCCCTCTCACATACGTCCTTCCCCGGGTGTTTCTCTGCTCTGCTGTCGAGCTTTACACCACAGCCAGTCGTGTTGCTTCAGTTGACCACGTACGATGTGGTGTGTGTGGTCAGTCTGAGTGAGACCTGCACCATTCAAACGGTCGGAAAAAGGTCTCCTCTAAGCTGGTGCAGAAATCCACTGAAATCTCCAAAGCAGCAAAGAGCCAGAGGCTTTAAGAGGGTTGACACACACCACAGGGCCCTCGAGTGCTCTCCTCCCAGAGGTGCACGCACACGCACACACACAAACACACACGCAAACACACACGGAAGAAACACAAGAACATCCAAATAACTTCTACTGCTCAGATGAACCTGAAGTCCTGCGTCAGTGCCTCTAACCAGCCTCCTCAGGCCTTCTGTTTGCTGCACATGTTCAATATGAATCTTGGCAAAAACACAACACATACCAAACACAACCCCCCCCCCCCCCCCCCCCCCCCCCCCCCCCCCCGATAACACGCAAACACACGCGCACACACACACACACACATGCACACACAGCTTGGAGTTCCTCAGCTCTAATCAGCTTACAGACTTCAGACTTCATGGCCCCCTGGGAACGAGGACCATGCTGAAAAATATTCATCACATACCTCATCACACACTCGTCATGCAGGCCGGACCTGTGGCTGATCGACCCACAGGTCCGGCCTGGTCCTGATGCCTCTCACTACATTCAGCCGCGCTGTCAAAGCTCCACTTCAGTTTGGTGTCTTCTATTTATATTTTTTCACTTTAATTGAAAATTTATTTGGTTAATAAAACTGCAAAAAAAAAAAAAAAAAAAAAGCAAAGCTAGCAGCAGCTAAAGGCTAACATCACCATGACGACGTGAACGTGCTGATGCTTGGCTGAGAGACTCCATGTTCACCATCTTATTACAGCTGATGGGAAACTCATTTATTTAGAGGCTATTTGTGTTTGTGTTTCCTCGTGTTTTATAATTTCACAAGTTTTGCTCTTTCGTTACTTTATGTTTCACTTTTAGGGACATTAGTTATTGTATCATATTTAGGTCAAGATGCTCAAACCCCAGTGCTTCGCTTTAGACGAACGAATACAGACAGTGACGTCATGAGACTGAGAGTTTCTAACCTGAGGGGTCAGCGTGGTCCTGACGCTCTGCGCCCCCCTCCTCCTCGTCATAGTGCTCCTCTCTGTCGTGGTAATACTCCCGGTGCGAGTGGTCGCGGTGCGTGTGGTGGTCGTAGTGAGCGTGTCGCGCGCTGTGCTCGGCGTCACTGGCGTAAGAGTGATGTCTGCGCCTTTTCCGTCTGTGGGAAACTGGAACACCGATGTAGACCGGCTGTGCCTCTGAGAGAGAGAGAGAGAGAACATGTAAGAGTGGGATCAATACAGTGACACACACACACACACACACACACACACACACACACACACACACACACACACACACAATTTAATTTATTCCTATAAATACCATTTGGAAGAAATGTAAGCTGCACTAAAAATATTATTATATCAACACCATAACCCCGCCCCCCCATTTGAATATAAAAGATGGAAATAAAAAGAGCTGGAAAATAAAATATGCCATTGTGAAATAAAAGTCTTCAGGAATAAATAAATGTGGAATTACAGAATAAAAGTAAGTAAATAATAAAGTAAATTAAAATGTAATTTTAAAAATAAAATCTTATTTATTTGTGTATCTATTTTTTTATTTATTTGTATGTATAGGCATTTATTTATTCATTTATATATTAATATTTATATATTTCTACATCTATTACCTACTTTATTTATTTGGGGATTTATTTCATAGCTGTATTTATTTATTTATTTAATATTGATTTAGATGTAATTCCGTTTGTTTGCCAACAGATTTTCCACATCAATTTCTTAGGTTAATGAATCAGTTTTGTTGCCAAAAGGAAATGCCAGTTAATGCAGGTTTATTGTTTTCATGTCAGTCGATGTTTTGCTTTGGTTGTGCACGTCTGAATTTCCCAATAAAAGCTACAGCTGATCACTTTGCTCAGTCGGCGATCCAGCTGTTTCCTCACCATCATCATCATCGTAGTGTCGGTGACCTCTACTTCTCCCTCTCTGCCAGTCATGATGATCCATCCTGAAACAGACGAGCGGAAATGAGGAGGAGGAAGTTTACTGGGAGAGTACGGACGCAGGGGGAAAGTGACGGAAGAGAAGAAAGAGAAGACGAGACGGTCGCCACTCTTCCTCTCTCTAAACAAACCATCATCTATCACATGGAACATACACAGAGTTCTCCGGCCGTGGAGATCTCTCTGATCAGGGAATCCTCCCGGCCTGAGGGACTGTACCATGTGAGCTGCCGGCCCACATGGCGACACATGTGCCATCACTGCAACCTCAACAGATCGAAGGATGACCAGAGGAAAACTCAATGGAAAACCCCAGCAGCCCCTCAGGACCGGGCTGCAGCTCAAACCATGGAAACCAAAGCAAGCAGCTCAGACCTGCTGAAACCTTGACGAAGGCAAGAGGCCATTTTTGTGGTTACAGACACATCAGATAAACATATACAACTTATTATTAACAGGGTTTAAGAGTTGTAACTTACGGCTTTGTTAATGGTTAAAAAGGCATTTACTAATGCTTTACAGAGCACAGGTTGTGAAAAATCCCTCTGGCTGTTTATAAGTTCTAACTAATGGTTAATAAATCATTTACTAACATTTTTATATGACTTGTTAGAAATATTTAACTTGTTGAGTATTTATTTAACAGATAACCCATAATTATAACTGTATAATCTCCAAATCAACCAAAGAAATCAACTGTTGTTTTATCATGAACTTAATGTTAATACATGACATTTTATTCATTGCAAATTAATTCAGTTTAAAACATTGAGTTTTCATTTTCAGACCATTTCAGATCTTTTGATGACGACTTTCTCTCACGTGAAGTGAGAGTGTGACTCCAAACTACAATTTGAATGAAAATGTGAAACATGACTATCATACTAGGGGACTTCCCAGCATGCACCATGTGAGGGTTAAACCGGGTTAAACTGTTCTTTCGTGCAGTTTCAAGACAAGATACAGTGACTTGAAATTTACTGTGTTTCTTTTAACACATATGATGCTGCGTTCAAGGCGACGGTAAACTTGGAAACTTCTGAGTGAGATCTTACGCGTTTCAAAACATGTGCGTTCACACGATCAACATGGAAAACAAGATGGACGCCCGCAGTGACGCACTTTGTTCGAACACATGAACAAGTCACTGCAGCTGCTTGTCGCGGCTGAGCAGGAGGAAACTGTCTGAGGTGAATGTGATTCTGTTTGTGGCCTGTGTGATGTTGATGTTTCAGTGCAGCCGAACTGAATGACCCGACAGTCATCACACTGGCATCTTCACTAATATATTAAGGAAGTAAAAATATATTACACACAATAGTAAATAACTTTTAAAAAGCAGAAAGTCCAAAACCTGTTTATATGTTCAAATTATTTCTACTTTCCGACGTGTCATGAACGCAGCATACGGCTGAATATAGACTTGTTTTCTCAAGTTCAGTGAACTCATATTTTCACAGATCACAAGATGAATTTGATTTGATTAATTCAATTAACTCACATTTTTAAGAAAGTGGGGAAAGCTTTCAGTGTTTTCCAGTGGAACTGATTAATTAAAGAATTAGTCAATGATTTATTAACCACTAATAAAGCCATTAGTTACCTCCCTTTATCAGAAAGTGTTATTATTCTGTAGGAGTTGATCACAATAGAAAGTTCCCTCAGGGAGGAGTTCAGGATGAATTAATGTGATTTCAGTTTACTGCTGTAATTTACAACTTTCCCTCCGTTCCCCCGCTTCAGCGCCGCCCAGACATGTTCCTGTAAATGTGATCTGTACACGGCGAACTGATCACTGAGTGTTCCTCTGCGCTCGTGACGTAGGTATCTCGTTCTAAAGCTGATTTGGGGGTGTTTTCTGGGCTGATCAATAGATGTCATTTCTGATAGCTAACTAGTCCCTGAAGCCTGATCACTGACTGTGAAGGACAGTCACATGAGTGCAGTCATGCGCACACACACACACACACACACACACACACACACTCACACGCAGATGGAGTAATGAGAAGCAACATTAGCATAATGTCGTAGTGAACTTTTCGTGACAAACCGGTGAATAATGTCGGAGAAGGTTTCAGGAGGTGATGTTCTGTCCTGGTCAAAAACATGTTTTTCGAGGAAGTTGAGAAGTTGAAGCTTTTGTTTAAAGAGTTTTTAACCAACTGTCAGATCGACTCTCTGCCCTAGAAATGACATCTATTAACTCCTCATGTTTTTACAACATACAGCCACTGATCTAATGATGAAACTGCCGATCATTGATCTTCAGTCTGACATATTTTGGTACAATGTCGTCGCATGAACGACCTTATTCTTATACATGTTTATCATACACAGTATTGGATTACATTAGTTTAACATATGCTTTCTGTTTCAGACCCCTCGTCTTCAGGACACACGGAGGCCAAGTGTCTTATATCACCAGATGTTTTCTCAGGCTGAGTCCAAACACAGCAAACCTGCTCACCAAGGAAGGAGAACAAGTAGTTCAGCCCCTCAGGAAGAGCTGGACACTCACGGCAACATCCGACATGATTTTAATTGTTGGTGATGAGCAGCTCAGAGTCGACACTCACACAGAAAAGCCAAGAACATAAAGACAGAGGCAACATTCGACGAAAGCGAGATTAAATTAAATAAACATTTAACAAATTTCAGCCAAGTCTTAAAATCCTGCTTTTCCTAATAAAGTGATTATGAGCCCGTTTCAAAGGTTGAGAGTTTCTTATGACAAACTGAAACAATCAAATAAAAAAAATATATGCAGGAACCGCAAACACACACAGTCGCATGGAGCAACAAATGCTGAAAAACTACAGTCTCAAAAACCGAAATTCATTTCAGTTGTTCCCAACACAAACTCATCTTTGAGTTTCCTTTAATTAAGATGCAAAATCTCAAGTGAGCCGACCTCAGACGACCTCCCAAGTCTTTATAAAGTTCAAATATAAATCTACATTTCAGCTCTGAGCATCGTGACACCTTCAGCCTCTACTTGTATTTATTTTGTATTCAAATCAATGCGGCGGTAAAAAATAAGCACAACACTTCATGTGAGGGGAAAGTACACGGTAATACATGACAGCGTCAGTAAACCAGATAAAAACCTGACAAACCTTCTTCACAGATTCAAACCAACAGCATCGAACACGAGAGAATCATGTCAAAATGGCAAGTGAAAAGTAAAAGTGTTACCTGGTGTGACGGACGAAGCTGAGAAGACAGACGTCAGGAAGATACTGAGGATTTTATGATGTCAAAGTGACGAAAGATAACAAACAGAAAATAGTCAGAATGAAACTAATTTCAATATCGTTGTGTGAATTATCTACAGAGCAAAATGCTGCAACGAAACACCAACAAGCCGCTCTCAATGACTGGACACACAATCTGAGTATTGAGTATTGGATGTCTCTACAGAGTCTGTGAGAGTGTGTGTGTGTGTGTGTGTGTGTGTGTGTGTTGGCAAGCGTTTTGGGGGGTTGGGTGTATGTAGAGCGCAATCACTCCATTCAGGAAGCATCCATTCATCCATTCATCCATTCATCTTCCTCAGTTTTGTGTTTTCAGAAAACCACTGAGGCAGTTTTCAGGTTCTTTATAAAACATATTTATTCTACAGCTTCAGTTTCAGTTACTGCACAGATCAGATGATCTCAAATACATTTTTAACTCCGTATGCAGCAAAATGTATTTGTCATTTTTATTTAGTGTATTTTATATTTGTAGTAGTTAATTGTGACTTTAGTGTTTTTCATTTTATTACCTGTCCAGGGAGAATGGATGTAAATTAGCAGTGTGTTCATTAACATGTATCGTCCCTACCAAATAAACAAATAAATAACAATATATTTGGGCTGCAACTAATGATAGTTTTAATTAATCTCTTCACTGTCTGGTTCCTTTATGCATCAAAAATTGGGGAAAATAATTATTTGTAATCTCGGAGTCCAAAGTGATTTTTTTATTTTCAAATGTCTTGTTTTATTATTAAGAGTCTAAAACTCAAAAATATTCAGTTTGCAACAATAATAATAAAACAAAGAAAAACAGCAAATCAGTCCAAATAAAGTCAAAATAAATCGTATAATAAGGAAAGTGCTGAAGGAACCAACAGTGCGGCTCATTGATGTTTCAGGTTTATCAGACTGTGATACACAGATATAATCTGTAAGTAGGAGACATTCATTATTGATTTTATTGGAATGTTGAACAGAAGCAGATTTATCCGTTTAACATCTACTGAATGCTACGAGCCACATGATGGGGCCGTGCTAATAAATGAGCAGCAGCCACATGACCACTGCCCTGTGTCTGACTCTCTCTAACGCCAGCGGACGGTGTCGCCACTAGATGGCTCTGAAAACCTGCTTTCTGTCTCCAGATGAATGGAGGGAGCAGCGGGTGATGATCCTCTTATACAGTAAATCTGATCCATGAATCAGTTATTTGTGATCTGTTGTGTAAAGATGAAGAAGATCTGTGTGAAGACTGAAGCAGCTTGTGAGCAGCTGTAACTAGGAAATTAATCAGATGTTATACATATTGTGCAGAAGTTATATGAAGTTAACTGATCAATTAATTTAACTACTCATGGCTTTATTTCTGAAAGCATCCTCACTTTACTTTTAATGCCTAAAACTTCTGCACATTGCTGTACATATTTCATACATAAGACCTCATTGATTAACATATTGATAAAAGTGTCCACTTTTTGATTTCTGAGGTCAATATATTTTTCCTAGTTCTAGTTTCTCTTCAGTTGAGGTTTGTATTTTTCTTGTTGACATTCAAGTTCAGTCCAAGTTAAGTCATTAAGTTAAAACTCACCCAGTCAACTACATTATTTCAGTGAGGGGCTCATTATGTTTCGTTTAATCTTACCTGGAGTCCAGGTGGAGAATCCGGTGCATCCAGATCCACGACGTCTCCTGGTGGTTTTCATCATCTCAGAGTTCGACCATAAAAACCTGAAAGCACAGAATGTAACCTGAGGTCACGTCCATTTATTCCAGTATACAGACACGTTTCAACACCTTGGAGTTATATTTGAGCTCATCTTTGATTATTTGTCTTATTGCTCACTCAAATATTCACAACATGAAGTTTGTCTGTGTCACAAGGCGACCATCAGTTGCTAAGACTAAACTACCTAACTGTATATGACGTGGTTAAAGCGGCTCCACCTGCAGCAGCTACAACAGTAAAATGCTGTTGAAGCATCGATGCATCAGAGTCATTAATCTAATAATGTCATATATAATAAAAAAGTCACAGGAGAACAAAGTACTTTTACTGCAGAAATAGAGCTGAGTACTTCCACCGCTGCAGGAGATACATGCTGTAAAGCTAACGTTTTTGTGAATGGACTCTCGGCTTGTGAAGAATCATTTTCTTCTGATATTTAATTCCAGATTTCTGTGTGTGCTCATTCGTATTTAATGAATTCATTCAGGAATGTAATTCCTGGCTCCTCCCGACTTGCTCCACTTTCCCTCCCTCCAGTGTTTCTGCTCATCACCTCAGTGTCTCGTTCACTTATCGTCTCTTCAGCCGCGGCTCTTTCACTCGTAGCAACACGCGGTATTAATTTCTGCTGCGCTGCTAAATTAATCAGCCTGTTCTCACATCAGATGGATGAAGCTTCATTCTTTGTTTGAAGATTATTCTGAGTAATCGAATTTGACCGTGTCAGTCTCTCTCTAACACACACACACAGTTTTTTTCTATCTGATGCTACATGCGGTGCCTTGGTGAGGATCCAGACCTCAGGGCAGAGGAAGCTGTTTTCATGTGGTTTTCTCTTCTTCTTGCTGCTGCTGCGACACACTCTGCACACAATGATATTTTTTAAAATGATGACACCATAAAACAAACATTGTGCTGGAACGATACTTGTTCTAAGAGGATTTGAGGACTATTTTTAAAGTTGTTGTTGTGTTTTTTATTTTTAATCAAAGCCAGATAATTATTCCAGTCTAATTTTAACATGTGTGCTGAGGGTATTTCTTTTCATAGGCGTCTCTGAACCACAGCACAGTGCAGCTGCTCAATAGCTTTATCATCAGCTCTTCAGTCTATATTGTAAATATAGTAGAAACATCAGTCTATAAAAACAACAGTGGTGCCATTTTAATCTCAACAGTATTATGTGGATGTATAAATAAAGATTAAAGGCCGTGTATTTGTTTTATTTGAAGTGTTGATCCATCAGAAGATATAAAAACCATCTCAGTGTAGTTTTACATCTCCTCTCTCAGGTTTCTCTCTGCTGCTCTAGTAACAACAGGTCGGTGAGCCAATCAGAAGAGAGGAGGCTCTGAGGAAAAAGTATTTGAGAATTCATGTAAATGGTGAAATGAAGTGGTGATGTTGTGTCTGTTGTTCAGAGTTTTTTTTAATCTTTTTTTATTTATACACTCACAGCTACATAACAGTAAAAAACCATGACTGCTGACCTTGGGACTTTAGCGTCAAAGACTGGCTCCTGGCAAAGGGAGTGTAACCTCTCTGACAACAAAGGAGTCTGAGAGAGTCTGCAGCTGAAGACGCCTCTGTGCATGTCATCTGAAAAATCCAACCATGAGTGCTAAAAGATATAAAACAATAAAAGATGATATCACACAAAAAACACATCTATAAAAATACATTTTTAAATTACAAACTAATTTTATAGAATTCAATCAGATCGTCTGGCAGCTTATTCCATAAGAGTTATTGATCTGGAGTTTGGATCAGTAATGCTGCCCGCTGGCTCATAAGGAGTCCGCACTTGATCCCATTTGATGCTTTTCTTTGTGGCACATGATAGTAAACTTTTGGACAGTTGGTCAGACAAAACAATTCATTTGAAAGTGTCACCTTGGTGTGTGGGCCTTTGGAGGGCCCCCCCCCCCCAAGAACATGTTTGACCACGACCTCCAGCCGTCATGACTGTTGTCCGTCAGAAACAAAGGTGGAAGTATCCTGTTGTTATGGAGCTGCAGAGTCCAACTGTGGGGGAGACCGAGGTGGTTGATGAGAAAACAAATCATCAGACTTAAGACTCACTTCCTGTTTCCTGACCTACAGTCAACATCAGGTTTCCTTTAATCATGACAACAAAGGTTCCAAGTCGTGTTTGTGCCTGAACAAACCTTCACCATAGCGTCACCAGATCAGAGGAATGCTGCATGAATCATTAATGTGAAAAACACAGGAGAATAAATCAAAGACAACTGGGGTTTTTTTGTAAATTATTAACATAATAGTTGTTCTAAGTGTAATTTAACACTAAATTAACCTTTCTGAGTCAGTAAATTAGAGGATCAATCACTTTATTACACTATATAGTGATCCTGGTCCGATTTACAGGAGCTTTTTTCCTCTTTCCAGAGTGATTCTGTCATATCATTGCTTATAATTGACGTATAAAACATGAATGGCTGTTTGTTAACAATTACTAAAGCCATTAGTTGCAGCTTATAAACTCTTCATACAGGAGGTTTTAATGAAATGTTATGAGGTACATTTGAATTGTTGCTGTTCAGCAGAATATTTATTATTTGCACTGCTGTATCGTTTCACAGTTAATTACACTGATAACAATCCTGTTTAATTATGATCATTCATAAAGTATAACAGCATGTTGTTCGTAGTATTATAAATTCATGATAATTAATAATTCTAAATCATAAATAGAGTGACATCTCTGACAGATATGAAATCTAAGAAATGTTTTGTTTTGAATTTTCCTCTAAATAATTAAATTTCATCTGTCATCCTCCCTCCTGCAGTAATTGTCCTCTCACTTTGTTTTTCCATTTGCTGGAGACTTCCCACTGTGCCGACATGTTCCTGTTTACCAAATTCTCACTTTCTAATGTGAGTTCTCTATGAAACCAGGTGTTCGGGCAGAGAAACGAATGAATGGAGGAAGCTCCCTGTCATTCTCTGGTGAATTCGGCCTCTCTCTTTGTTCGTGTCACATCCTCTCCTCATCACTTGTTCAGACATGAGCTTTCACTACCTTCTCTGTGGTGTTCGGTACAGCAGCTGTAAGGGGAGCAGGTGACAAATGAGATTGAATTCCTGTTTTCCCTGCAGTGGACTCTAATAGATGCAGCAGACAGACAGCGAGTTGTGGAAGTGCTGAGAGATAAATACACTCAATTTATGTGCAGTGCCACAGATCCGTTTTTCCATTACTTTGGTGTGCTGACATGCAATTTGTCCGGGCCATTCACAATCTAGTGACTGTGTGACCCGATCTCATCGGGCTTTTAATTCACAAGACAAACAGAGCTGCTGTTTTGAGCTCTGGATGCATGTTGGGCCATTTAGAATTTAAATTGACATAATTTGAACAAGAATGGATCGGATGTTGAAGCATGAAATCAAAATACACAAATCCATGAAGCAATTTCCAAAAAACAAAAAAGACTGGTGGAAAATTTGTGTCCAGCTTTTGTATTTAATAACTTCTGGACACGTTATCCATCATTTATTAGCGATTCATAGCATGCTATAATGTAGTTATTAAAAGGTGAGGAGCATTTTAAATGATCAATTCATTAATTTATTAAAGAATGAATCATCAGCTGAGCCCTGTTAGCTTTAGCCTCAGCAGTTTAGCATGTAGCCCTCAAGTGCGTGTTTAAAACTAATTTTACATGATTATCATCTTTAATACAACAACATTATTGCTTTGCTATTTTTAGTACACCACTCACCCACTCCATGAAACTGTCCGGACACATATGGAGCTCGCCGCCTGCTGGCAGGGAGCAAGCAAGCTAGCGCCGGGTAAGCTAGCTGTCAGGAGAGGGACCTGAGCCCAGCCGGCAAGCTAGCTGCCGAACTTCAGTGTCACACACTGTGTGGGAAATCTGAGCTCCTAGTTTAACGCACTTGTTTGCTCTGTCACAGTGTGTTTGTGTTAACTCAACAGTGATATTGTTCAACAAATATAATATAACTTTTCAATGATTCAGCTACAACAAAAAAACAGTTATTTTATTCGTTGTCTCACATTTGTGCTGAGTCACCATCGTCCCAAACAAAACAACAAGAATCAATGTTTAAGTTATTCATTTTTACCATGCAAGTGAGCCATCTTCCCAATCAAATACTCTCTCTGTTAGATTAAACGCTGGCGGACTTACCTCCGGTACCGTTTGCTGAGGCTGGAAACCGGCTTGATGAAGAGGAGGAGATCCGGTCCGAGTATTTTTAACTTAATGGTCGCGGACTGTTCTCAGAGCCAGTTACCGGTTCACCGCGGCCATCTTGCTTTTTGACGTCCGTATATAAAAGAAAAAATGGCGCGTATTCTGCCCATTACCACTCTGTTTCTTCCTCGTCCCTTCCTGCTAAACCAACTTCCGCAGTTGTCACAGGTGAGCGGTTTTGTTTGTTGTTTGTTGTTTGATTGTTTGTTCCCCAGTGTACTTTTATTGCGCTGTTATTTGTAGGACTCTGTTGAGAAAGACTGGGCCGAGTCTGGGCCGAGAGAGCCGGTATTCTGGCGAGTTTTGCCGCTTTGTCCTGGATGCCGGATCTAAAAAATGGCGCCCATTCAGTTCTATAGGAATTGCTCGGCTGACGCCATAGATGTATTAATCATGGGACACGCAGAGAGAGTAAACCAGCAAACAGGAAGTCCAGAAAAACATAAAATCCATAAACTTGAGTAAAGAAGTTAAAAAGTTAATAAACTGCAATTTTTTTGACTGTAACAAAACACTTATTAACTGATGTTTAAATCACATGAGGGTCTAAAACTGTCTCAGAACTCACGAACACAAACTGAACAAGAAATTCTCAACTCAATGTCCACTTATTAGGTTTCTTGCAGAGCTTTCAGCCTTGATCATCAGATGGAATTAGTTGCAGAAAAAAATAAAATAATAGTAATATAGCTAATAAAATAATATGTTTAACACAATAAATCGAAAAGAATTATTATAAGTACATTCTTTACATTTCATATTAATGATTATAGCTGTTTTATCTTTTATAGAATAGAATTGTGGACAAAAATACTAATAAATTATTATTTATTATCTATAGACTATGTGTTATAAACCTATTAATATAAATATAATAACTATAATTGTTCTTATACCGTTTGGACATTACAAACCATCACATTATATAAGCCAATATCATCAGAGCGACTGAGGTCTAATCCTGCCGAGGTCGCGTCAGGGGTCCAGAGAAGTTCTGCTGAATTACAGGATGGATGATATCGACCAGACAACACCAAGACTAGTCAGATTGGTGTGTTAACAGGGAAGGGGTGTGTGTGAGTGTGTGTGTGTGTGTGACGGGGGAGTGAACAGTGCAGGGAGGGGGTGGAGAACGTCAATGGTTGCTGAGCTGCGTTGTGCGCTTTGGTGCGGGGATGTCCTCCGGAGCGCGCGGTTTCACGGTGCGTAAAGACGCTTCCACCACAACACGTGCGCCACCTGCTCTTTTCTACATTTTCACACGGGCTTCTTCTTCTTCTTCCCTCCAGAGAGAAATCACTCCCAGTAACAGGATATTACCTTTTTTTTTTTTTTTTTTTTTCTTTTTAACATCCAGCTCACGGAACCGGTCTGATGCCCAGAAGATGGACCCTCTCTACAACGGCACCGACTGTAACGGGACGGGCGTCTCCGTGAACTGCAGCGACGGCTTCAACCAGTTCGTCCAGCCGCTGTGGCAGATCACACTGTGGGCTGTGGCGTACTGCAGCATGGTGGCGGTGTCTGTGGTCGGTAACGTGGTTGTTATCTGGATTATTCTGGCGCATAAACGCATGAGGACCGTCACCAACTACTTTCTGGTAAACACCGTGTGTCTGCTGTGTGTTATAGACAATAATAATAATAAAAAATTAAACTTTTTTTTTAACTGTTGCCTCTAGGAAATACTGAAGGATGACATTCAATGTTTCTCACCTCTAAAATGGATTACTAAGATTACTATAAGACAAATATCAGGTGTATCCATGACAACTGATTATACAGAGAGGATGATACATACATTTTCTATGTGTTTGGACACCAAATAGGATCAATTCCATCGCCTGACTGGTTTAATACGAAATTAATTAAAAAATATTAAATATTCTGTGAATTAATAGATTCATTCAAACTCTCTTGACTCATACAATAAAAACACATTGTCATCAGTTTGGAGAACACAGGTGATATATCAATTATTTTCATTATTGATGAATCTTATGGTTATTTTCTCCATTAATCAATGACCAGTTGGTGTATAAAACATCAGAAACCTGTAATCCGAATGTCTTGATTAGTTTTGACAAAGCATGTTTGATCTGCAACTATTTTTTTTTTTAAATAATCGATTTATCATGAGCAAAAATGCCAATTAGATTTCAGTCAACTAGTCGATTAATCGGCTAATTGTGAAAATCAGTGCATCGTTTTTAACATGGACTCTACTTACCTCAGGATTTAACTTAACGATTATTTTCAGTATCAGTTCATACAACAGTTGTTTTCCTGATCATTAAATAAAATAAAATAAAATATCAGAAAATCTGACCCAGATTTGTGCATAGTTAGAGCAGAATTTTCTTATTTGCATAAACGGATGCAAATACCATGAATTTATGATTTTAGAGCCGCAGCCTGAGGTGACGTCTCGTTTACTGTCATGTTTGACAGAAGAAAGCATCAAACTCTCACATGTGACAGGCGTTGAGTGTTGCGTTGATCATCCACTTCATCCAATGACTAATTTCAAACATACAGTGAAGGCCTCTGCTGTACATCAGAGGTGAACTGTGTGTTTACTGTCGGTCAGGACGAGGCCTCTGCTCTCCTGCATTCATACAGCAGAGAGGGAGGAGGGAGGTTTGTGCTCTGAGTTTCCTCCCAGGTCTGACCCCAACCAATCAGATGTTTTAGGTTGTTGCTGTTTGTTCGGGGTACAAGTGGATTTAATGTGTGATGTCGGACTGATCCTCATTATCGGAGAGAGGTATTCATGTTGTGTAATTTCATTTCAGTTGCAAGATCACAAAATGTGTTGTGGCAGGAAAAAGCCTCCTGTCTCTGCAGCTCTGCGCGGAGGCAGCGGCTCAGTGGAAATTTGAATATGTGTTTGCAGGGAGAAAATCACGCATCCAGAGTTTGACACATAGTTCTGTTTAACTCCTGGTCTACTGACTGGGACTAAACGTTAACTCAGTCATTCTGTAACTTCTTCTGCAGGTGAACCTGGCCTTCGCTGAAGCCGCCATGTCAGCTTTCAACACAGTGATCAACTTTGCCTACGCCGTTCACAACGAGTGGTACTTTGGTGTGGTTTACTGCCGCTTCCACAACTTCTTCCCTATCGCCGCCATATTTGCCAGCATTTACTCCATGACGGCCATAGCCCTGGACAGGTGTGTGTGTGTGTGTGTGTGTGTGTGTATAAAATCCATTTTAAACTGCAGCATCTGATGTCCCACACACACAGATCTTTATGACTCTCCACCACAGGACTGAAATCTAAATGAGAGTGTGTAGCTTAAGGCTACGTAGGCGCCATAGAGGATCCCTCACACTGCTGGTGTAATAAACAGTAGCCGACACCTTATTGAATATAAAGGCTGTTTTCACTCCTCACAGTTCTCACCAAGAGTAAGAGTCTGCAGCCGTGAGCAGAGTCTCTGTGAGGCTGAACCTACACAGAGATACCTGGAGATAAAAACATCGGCACGTTAACATACACGATGCAATCATGCAGATGTTTTAACAGTTCATTTAGCTAAGTTCACCTGACACGTACCATAAAGTCTTATTCCTCACGGCTGCGGCTCAGGTTTGAATCCAACCTGTGGCCCTTTGCTGCATGTTTAACATCTAAATATGATATAAAGTGTGATATACTACTGGACACAGTGCTGTTTGTGTTCGTAGATACATGGCTATCATCCACCCGCTGCAGCAGAGGTTGTCTTCTACAGAGACCCGTGTGGTGATCGCTGTGATCTGGATGCTGGCTCTGCTTCTCGCCTTCCCTCAGTACTACTACTCGTCCACAGCCCTGCTGCCTGGACGCACGGTCTGCTACATCGACTGGCCCGACTACACCAGTGTGGACTGCAAGAAGATGTGAGTGTAAACCTGAACACACAGACAAGTGACATGATTTTATAAATAAACTCACCTTTCAGTTACTCGTGGAGCTGAACCTGGAGACACTTCAGCGTACTGTCTGGTTCTGGCTGCTCGTTCATCTCACTGAGGGTCAAACCCTTAAAAATACAGTTATTTTGGGAGTCGTTACTTCAACTATTTGATGCCCAGAATGTCAGAACTGGTCTAATCTTATTATTTCATGCTTATTCCACTTCATATACCCAGCAGCATCACACCCTTGTGGTTAATTACGTTAGCCCAAAGATTCCTGCTGCACCACGTCTGAACCAGAGCAATAATCCTTCCCCTCTGAGGTGCATTTAGAAGAAAGAAAATATATACCCTGCAGCTGAAATGATCCTGTCCAGGTGACGAATCTGTCTGAGGTGGGTCCTCGTGTCTGGTCGAGTCCATCAGGAAATATCTGTGGAGCTAAAAGAGGAAAAAAGGGCATTTGATAAATTTGCTTCCAAAATTAGCATCTTATCGTCATCCCTGCTGCCTCAGTCACACACCTTCCAGACCTCCGTCAAGGTTGGAAAAAGGTGCAAAATAAAGTTCTTACTTATTATTTGTCCTAATTTTTCATGTATCCTGTAGATACTATGTGTGTGTGACACTGCTGATCTACTTCCTGCCGCTTTGCATCATGGGATGTGCATACACGACTGTGGGCATCACCCTCTGGGCGAGCGAGATTCCCGGAGACTCGTCTGAACATTACAAAGAGCAGCTCATTGCCAAACGCAAGGTGACGCAAACACACACACAAACTACCACCACGTCTGTTTCAGCCTCGGCGGCCGAGCGCCGTCACCGAGACACTATCATGTAATTTGATGGCTTTTTAATCCCCCGCATGAAAACAAAAAATAAACAGATTATTTTAAACCCACCCTGCGCCCCTGTGACTTCCTGTGGCAGGTGGTGAAGATGATGATCGTGGTGGTGTGTACGTTCGCTGTCTGCTGGCTGCCCTATCACATCTACTTCCTGCTGCACCAGTTCTTCCCCGATCTGTTCGAGCAGCGCTACATCCAGCAGGTCTACCTGGCCGTCATGTGGCTGGCCATGAGCTCCACCATGTACAACCCCATCATCTACTACTGCCTCAACAGCAGGTGAGAAGTCTGCTCGAGTAGCTTCCTGTCAGAAACGGCCAGCTTCCTGTCCTGTGTGGTTGTCTGGGAGTCGTGTGGGCGGTTTTGCTCACGTGGCAGGTAATCTGTATTTGTGTCTATAATCCCGTCTGCTTGTTTAATCCACCCTGTTATGAAATGTTTGTCTCCCACTCTGCAGGTTCAGAGCAGGTTTCCAGCAGGCGTTCTGTTGGTGTGTCCCCACCGTCGCCAAGGAGGAGCTGGAGCTCAAATCACCACGTTACCTGCAAACACAGGTGTGTTCCAACGGCGTCTGTGACTCAGTGCAAGCTCTCATTCAACACTTCTTTCATCAGTCGTTCAGACCAAATGAAGCGAGTTCCTGAGGTTTACATTCCAGCCTCACTACAGCAGCTGCTGTAAGAAATTTAACACAGTTAAACTCTGTCAGCACACGAAGGACTACAGTTCCCATTTCATCACGTAACGCTCCACCAGGAATTCATTTTCAACTCAAAAAAAAAAATTAGGAAGTAGTTGCAGAAGTAGGGGAGGTGGCGGTGCTGCAGCTATTTCTAGGCTAAGGCTGAATTCTTAGTTATTAGCATAGTTACAAATGTCAAGTCTACAAACATTAGCATGCCAAGCTAACTAGCTTACTAGCCAAACTACTAATGCTAATGTGGCGTTGCTTCCAAAGCAAAGGAGTATTTTGTAGCTAACTAACTACATTTTGTGAGGGTGCTCTTGACGCAGCACTGTAGCAGCTAATGTTAGCATCTCTGTTCTGATGTGTATTGGATTTGAGTGGTGTTCACGCTCCTGCAACCTTAGCCAGTGCTACCTGAGATAGCGTTGTGTGCACCTCATGCGTGTGAAAATATGAACTATAAATAAGTATATAAGAAAATAAGGATGCTCAAAGGATTGTTTTGTGAATCTATCTATAACTTATCATCTATTTTCAGGCGAGCATGTACAAAGCCAGTCGGGTGGAGACGGTCGTTTCCACCGCCGCACCATCCTGTAATGGAGCAAAAGAGGGCAAAGCCGCCGTCCTTTGCCCCTCACATCCCGCCCCGCTCGGAGGTGACGTCCAACAGCTCAGGCTCTGAGACGTTTACCGAGAGCCCTCCTCACAGTAGACCGAACACCATCAGGAGTGTCATACTGCGGTGTGGAAATACAGTGCCTACACGTGGCGGAAACCTGGCAGTGGCGAGGTGCAAAGACATCTCCACTCCTGTACACATCAAGTCCATCAGCTAGCCGAGGTATTTTGTTCTGACCGCCTTGCCAAGTGCGTCAAAACCCAGAGGAAGTCATGAGATGCTCGACAGCACACACGTGGACGTCAGAAACACTGCGGCAGACCTCGCGCTGCTACGTACCATCGTCCAGCATGAGCGCGGCGCCGACACTTGACCTCCCAGCATTCTCGGGGCTGGTTTTGGAAAGCGCGGCCCTTGGCGACAGTGTCACGTCCAGTTGAGATCGTGACGCTGTGTTTGTGTTGTGTGGAAATAGGGAGGCAGCCTCAGAGAGTCTGTGTGTGTGTGTGTGTGTGTGTGTGTGTGTGTGTGTGTGTGTGTGTGTGTGTGTGTCTGTGTGTGTGTGTGTGTGTGTGTGTGTGTGTGTGTGTGTGTGTGTGGAGGGGGGATGTAGCACCTGTTGGACAGGATTAGCTCCGTGTTTTGACAATGTGTGGAGCAGGGTTCACTCTGCAGCAGCCAGGTCACAGGTCAGCTAAATATAGAGGGAAGACACATATAGAAGGACTCATGAAGTGGTGGAGGAAAGAAAAGGATAGGAAAACATGAGCAGCTTCACCCATCTCTCTGTTTACAGACTAAGGACTCGTGGGGGGGGGGGGGGGGGGGGGTTCGTCACTGGGGAGGAGTGATGCTATTTCAGCCTCGCAGACAACAGCTGCACAGAGCCGGTCAAAGAATGTCCACATAAAGTTTACTGGACGGTTTTACCTGTTCAACTGCTCTGTCTCATTATGTGAGAAAAACTGAACGTGTGGGGACCAAACGTCTTGATGTAAAAGGACTTCCTGTCATTTATTGGTTCGGTGTAATAACAGACGCTAGAAAAATTGGTTAGTACTATTGACTGTTTGCGTTTCAACGAGGAAGAACTTAACTTCCTGTTCACACTGGAAAAGGGAATGTTCTGCGTTGTGTTGATTGACATCTGCTGTAACAGATTCAAGTGTCTTTACTCGCATCAATAGGAACCTGCCCGTATGGAAATGTAATATATGACATGTATACATCCTCTGGACATGTGAAGATATACGTTTATAACATACATGAAACACTCATGGTAAAATTTGTACATTTATTTAAAATATCTATATGGAGATTTTTTTATATGGTATAACATGATGCAACCATATATGTTAACAATACACAGTATAATTTGATTTATTAAATGAAACGTCATGATCTTGTGTTGGGGGGGCAGAAATCAATTTTAAAAAAATTTTTAAAAGCATTTGAAGTTTTATGATAATTAAAACAAAATGTTATTAAACTGTAATTTTGAGTGTTTGTATGAAGTCGTTTAAACCTGCATGAACTGAGTGTATTTCGGCCACTTGGGGGCAGCAGAGCTCAGACAGAAAACATGTCGACAACACTGAAGCAGAACTAATGAATGAACATGATTTATTTAACTTTTTTATGCGTTTATTTTTTTGTTTTCACATCTTCCCTCGACTGAACGTGTTTTCTTATTGTTGTATGTTTGACAGTGAGTGAAAGTTTGACTCTCGTTCATCTGCCGAAATAAAAGAGGAGAAATGATCATTTAATCAAAGGTGATTATTCAGTTCTTGCGTCTGACAACACAGAACCAGGGAAAGTGTCTGTGTGTGGGAGGATTACTGAATGGGTTTATTGTTACAGAGAAAACCAAACAGGAAGGCTGAATGAAACAACCACAGATACACACCGAGTAAAAATAGACACAACAACCACAGAGATACTTGAAATAAGTAAAGATAGATGTAAACAGACCGCAAAGACTAATGACTACAAAGGGACAAAAAGTCTCTTTCAGAGGGAGGGGGGGGCTTTTACATGTTTGTGCCCAGGGGCCCAATGTCCCCTAATCTGTCCAAGATCCTTACACACAATATTATATTTGATGAATAATAAAGTCTTTCTGTGTTTTTCTCTGATATTTTCAACATTTTCTGCAGCTGAACTGTGACGAACAGAAACGGAGCCTGAAAACTAAATGTGACGGCGTCAGAGCGAAACCGACACTGACTGAGCCGACGACAGTCACACAGACAAAACCAGCTGATAGATCATGGCACATTATAATAAAGGGTTCTGCACATATAAGGACATTTGATTTAATTTAATATAGAACCTAGACCTGCTTTATAATGAAACAACACATGGACAACTTTAGACTAGACCCTAAAACAACGTCCAGTCTCCAACTGTTCATCGCTCTCACCTGTTTTCTTCTTCCTGTAAATCACTTTATAAATAAAGTTTCTTTGTTTTCTAGTTTGCTTCATGAGCCAATCTTAAGAATTTATAGATCTCAGATTGTCTGACAGTAAATGTAAAGACATATCTAATGTTTCCTTGAACTGCTGAACCACAGCGCAGAATATGATTTGATTTCCTGAAGCTGTTTTGTGGGAGCGGAGGGGAAACGGGCTCGGACATCCTCAGTGTAAACTCAGCCGTGTGGTTATTTTCCTCTGCTCTTCAGATCCACGGACGATCTTCATCCTTTCATTGTTTGGAAAAGAGAAGAAGACAAGATGCTGCTTCACCCTGTGTTCAGCTCCACCCTTTCAGTCCTGAACTGCTTCACACACACATGTAATATATGACATATATGTCCCTATATCAAGAGTGATGTCGCCATATGTCTCCTATATATATATATATATATATATATATGTTATTATCACATATATACATCCTCTGGATATATGAATATATGAAGTGTGTATATGAAAAAATCTATGTGATGAATTTTTACATTGAATCCTTCTGTTTTCTACGTGTGTTAACATTAAATATTTGATTTATTCATGCAAGTTTATTAAAACAAAATACATTTTTAAAAAAGTCAAGCAATAAAATTTAATGTAAGTTTTTCTTATTAATTTCTCATTCATTTTAAACATGTCTAACTTCAGATTCTGGGAAAAAGGTCTCAAACTTTTGGACTCCACTGTTTATAATCTCAACATATACTGACAGACTGTGAGTATTTCTACAATATAAGCATATGCACATAAATGTATATATTCCTATGTCAGTATATGAAACTGGTCCAATTTCTAATGGGTTTCATATGTAATTTTCACATTTATATTTCATATATGGAAATTCAATATATGTATATATATTACATTTGCGTATGAGTGCAGAGTTAAACAGAATGAATGAACAAACACACATTAAAGGAAAAGTGAAAAAACTCCTACAGGTGATGGGACGTCCCTGAACACAGCATCTACTTAACTCCCACAAGTTCACTCATCTTCACGGCGACACCCGAGGGCGACAGCTGTTAGATTCTCTTCTCAGACAAAATACCAAAACAGAGTTTCTCACAGATGCTGACAACACTGCAGGGCGTCTGTGTTGTTGTGCATTTAAATTACAATAACATCAAACCCACACGAGGCGTTTGAGGTCTGAAGGAATGAAGATCGCTGCAGATCTCCTGAAGGCGGTAAAGCAGTGACGTTGTGAAATCAACACAAAGGCACGAAAACTGAGACCAGAGCAGTTTTAGTCGAGTCTCAAACCACCTGATGCAGTTTATCATGACGCTTCTACTTTCACTTTTCCTGCAGAAGCTCAGATTCAGACTTTACTTTACTTTACTTTACTTTACTGACCTTATAAGAGACTTTAAAACTCAAATGTGTGATTGTGAATGTGGGTTTTAAACGTTACTGATGTCTTATGGCTTAGCTGAGGGAGTTACTTAAGGGTGTTGCACAGAATCGCTTAAAGTGTTTCCTTAGTCGAGGAAAAAGTTAAGAGATTTACAGCAGTGAAAGAGATTTTACAGCAGTAAAATTATACTGTTTCCATGGAGACTGTTGATTTTCTGCCATTAGCACTTGTGATACCTGTTATCCTCGTGTGGTTTTATCCGAATCTTTGCAACTTTGGTTGCGAAGGTCTTTTGTGCAACAACTAAACTGTAACTTTAAGTGATTCTTTAAGTATAAGACGTTTATATTTTAAAGAATCTCAACTGACACTTTACGGGAAAATCTTAACATGAGGCTTTTGTGCAACTGGCCCCTGACCACAGTGAGAGTCCTTCACTAAATAAAGGATGAGAGGATGAACACCAGCCAGAGATGTTCCACTACCTGGAAACTCAAATATTGTTCTCACTAAAATCTTATAACTGATATAAAGCTTTAGTAAATTATTTCTTAAACATGATTCCACTGCCTTAGAAACTCTGTTCATTGAAAACGTGTCAAAATCACTGAGAAAATTAACGACACGAGGACGTCTAGTTAAAGCTCCTCCAGTGTAAAGGTCTGTGTCCATGTGTAGTGTGATTATAGATCAGCTCTAGCTTCTATATTAATACTGTGAAAGTATCAAAGCCTCAGTCCACAGAGAAATGCACACAGCCTGTATTCAGAAACTGAGCCTTAAAACCAGCCGTCAGGACTTCTGGAACTTTGTGATGTCACAACAAAGCAGTCACCAAGCCCCGCCCACCTGGACCCACCATCCAAGAGAGGCTCAGAGCCTCCTCTCTTCTGATTGGCTCACCGACCTGTTGTTACTAGAGCTGCAGAGAGAAGCTTGAGATATATATTAATATTAAAACACAAAATCATTTAACAAACCTTATTGAACGTATTTGTCTTGTTAAAAAATGTGTGGTTGAATATCAAATATACAACAAGCTCAGACGCAACATGCAGACAGACTTTGACTTACGACCCTGGTGCGTTTTGTGCTGAGAAGAACTGAAGTAATTATCACTGAAGATAAAGGCTGTTACAGATAACGAGGTCAAATTCCTCTGCTCACACTCTCACTCACTCACACACACACACACACACACACACACACACACACACACACACACACACACACACACACACACACAACACACACACACACACAGGTGACAGGTGAAAGTGTGTGGATGACGTGAGCTCATGGAACTGAAGCCTGTGACACTGACTGATCAGTGCAGACGTATTTTCATATGGAAAAAAGTTTAGCTGCATCTTTTCAGAGATATCAAAGTGTTCGTGGTTCGAGTTTTGTTCTTATCCTTCCTCACAAAGCGTCCACAGTTTAACGTGATGTGTAAAATGAGTTCAGAGTCAACGGAGTCGAGCTGTAAACCGGTGTGATGAGTCAGTATCCACCGTCGGAGAGCTCCGGCCTGCACGTTTACTGTGTGCACGGAGAGCCTCCTGTTATCCACAGCATGATAACCTGACATCTATAATCCAAGGTGATGTCTTCCTGTTCTGTCTGAGCAGCCATGCAAAACCCAAAGAGTCCTTTTACAACTCTGGCCGGCACCAAGGCCACACGGTCCTCCACGCTTCAGTCTGGTTCCTATAATAGAAGAAGACAAAGGGAACAGGAAGTAGTCTCCGTCCCAACTGCTTTTACACGTTGAAAGAAATACTGATGTAATTATTCCTAAATGCTGCCGCTGCTATGTGCACTGTAACTCACTGTTAATGATCTTTTCTCCTTTATTCTTTATTCAGCACTGACACATTTTTAGTTTTTGTCAATTTCCATTTATTATTTGTAATCATTTATTTATTTATTTAGTGTGTTTCCTCTCCTTTCCTTTCTTGGATAACGTTCAAATTCCAAAGACAATCCTGCGAATATCATTTTTATAATCCTTTCTTACTATGAAAAAGAGTTTTACAGTTGTATAACTTTCTTTGGCTCAATAAAACATATTTGAAAATAATAAGAACAGCTTATGTATGTGTAATGTAATGTGGATCTGGATTATTACAAACTCGTAGATCTCTGTCTGATTTGTTACATCAACATCCAAATATTATTTCCTGAGAAAATGATGAAAACGTGTTAAAAGGAAAAGTGTTACTCACTGGGTTCGTCCCTGGACCACGTTTCATCCTTCCAGCAAGTTCCTTGGAAATCGGTTCAGTATTTTTTACGTAATTCTTCTGATAAACAAACAGACACGGGTGAAGACTTAACCTTCTCGGCGGAGGTAATGATATAACGGGACTCGGCCTGAGCCAGTGGATCTGAGGCTGTAATCAGCAGCAGGTGCTTTGAGCTCTGACTAACAGTCAGGAGGTAGAAAACATGGAGTCTTATGTACTTGGGCATTAAAATATCATCCTGCTGGTGGTTTTGATCTTTTCCCTCCCACTGAAAGAGGGAATTAAAATGTGGGAATGAGTGAGTCACTGAGAAAACAATCTGCTTTCCTGTCTGATATAGAGTTTCAACATCGTTCTCCCTCTTTCAGAAATCCAGAATCTATAAATATGCAAATGAGTTGGACAGGAACTTCCTGTGTTTTATTTTGAAGTGTTGATCCATAAGAAGATATATTTGTGGTTTTAAGAACCAAAAACCATTTGAATGTAGTTTTACATCTCCTCTCTCAGGCTTCTCTCTGGAGCTGTAGTAACAACAGGTCGGTGAGCCAATCAGAGGAGAGGAGGCTCTGAGCCTCTCTTCTGATTGGCTGACTGTTTTCTGAGTGATCCAATAAAAATAAAGCAGATTTCAGGTAAAAACACTCAGAGAAACCAAATCCTGTAAAGGTTTGGATGGTGGGTCCAGGTGGGCGGGGCTTGGTGACTGCTTTGTTGTGACATCACAAAGTTCCAGAAGTCCTGACGGCTGGTTTTAAGGCTCAGTTTCTGAATACAGGCTGTGTGCATTTCTCTGTGGACTCTGCCACTGAGAAAAAACATGTTCTTGTTTTTTTTTTTTTTTTTTTTACAAACAGATTCAGAGAAAATCAAATTCAATCATTTAATGTGTTTCAGAGTCACAGACAGCAAGTTTCAGTCAGACGTCATGTCAAATTAAAGTCACTGCTCTAAGAGGAATCTGGACACACTGACACTCAAGGTCTCTGAGAACTCGACTGAATTCACATTCTCAGACTCGTCATTCTTATTCTCATATATTTCACGAAGCTCCTGTCACAGTGAGACACCGTCACACAACGCTGATGATTAGAAACTCAAATGGCACATTTAATTACCTCAAACTTTCTCTTAATTCATTCACTTTTTCTATATTCATAATAAGGAGGCGTCATTAACATCAACATTCACACCTTTACAGAGGACAGTAGTTTCACAAACAGGAGTCGCTGATTGTCAGAGGAGTGTTTCTCCGCTACAACACAAACTAATTTGTGATCCTTGAAATCCAAGGAGCTGGAGGTGGAAGTAGACGGCGAGAAGTTTCCCTCTTCATGAAGGCACATCGGTAAAATACTGTACAGAGTCAGTCAGTCGTTGAGACAGAGACGGAGCTGTTCTGCCTGTTCGTTCCCTTGTTGTTAATGCAGAAACATTTCCATGGTAACTGTCGACTGTTGCTCCCGACGACGAGATCGAACTGTGGCACGTAACTGGAAATACAGTTTTTCTCTTTTTCTTCTTTTTTTTGTTTGGTAGTGGTTTGTACAAAAAGTGTTTTTCAGACAGTTTCAACCCGACAGCCTCGACACAAACACAGTGACAGTGAACGCGTCTGAGGATGAGGGTTTCATCAACTTTACAGTCAAGTACAAAAAACAACAACAAAATGGCGTCGCTGCTGCACAAGTCTCATTAGTGTGTTCAGAGCAGAGCGGCTTGTGGCAGCGCTTCAGTTCAAGATACTGGAATGATGTCGGTCGTCACGACAACCGCGGTGTGTGTGTGTGTGTGTGTGTGTGTGTGTGTGTGTCAGTGTATTTCATCTTGCAGTAGAGGGTCTCTCTCTTCGGTCGTAGAGCCTGCGGTTGATGCGGAGCCACCTCCACTTTTATTTATCTGTCGGGAGCAGAAGGAAGAGGCTGTTAGGAAGTGAAGCGTCATCAGGACAAACTGCAGCTGAACGCTGTCAGACAGAAACCCGATCCCAACAAGTGCTGAACCCTCACAGATTCAGGCTCCGTCCACACTACTACGTTAAAGGTCATCTCTTTGTGCTTCAAGCGCCAAAAAGTCAGACTCTTGAAAACTCTGGGGTTGTGTTTTATTTAGAAAAATCTGGGGTTGTGTTTTATTTAGAAAAATCTGGGGTTGTGTTGTATCTGGACGGACAGAAACTGAGACATTTGGAAAGGATGAGGTCACACTCATGGTCTCCCCTGATTGGCTCTCATCAGCCTGGACTGTGACCTGTGTTTCTGACCTTGTTGTCTTTGCAGCTGTTGTTCACTTACAGTCTCTGTTTTAAAGCTACAACTGTCTCTGCGGCTCCTCGTTTGTAGTATTTTTTGAAACTAATCAACTGCAGAGGAGACAATCTACTTCCTGTTTACACCGGCTCGCACATGCTCAGTGTACGTGATTGGTCGTGTACGTCTGTGTTTTCAGGACGAACATTGTTTTTGTTTGAAAACAAGTCCCAGAGTTTTCTAAATAAAACCAGTCCAGCAGACGGGAGGAGGGAAACGCAACAAAAGGGACAAGTTTTAAAACAAAGACGTAGTAGTGTGGAACGTATCGTGAGACCCGAGTCCTGAACCCTCAGTCTTCATCGACGTCACCGCGTAAGTGATCGAGTGCGAGAGGCTGCGACGGCAACAAGTCTCTAAACAACTCATTTTGCTTTTTTACACACACACACACACACACACTCTTCCTCACCTACGTCACACATGTAGAGGTTTTCAGGATGGGCGTGTTTCTGTGAGAGGGAAAGAGCAAGAGGAGCCGGCGTCTTAAAACAATTATGTGACAATTTATAAACGATATTGTCATTTTCTTCTTCCCACGTGGAACAAGCCGCTTCCTGTTTGTAAAGAAACTAATAATCAGATGTGGTGAAAGCAGATTATGTCAGTCTGTGAGGGTGGACTCCGGGAATCGTTCTAACTATATTAAACAGCAGCAATACTGTACTTACAGTGCCACTCAATGGTATCACCATTTAAACAACAAGTCTGGTTCTTATTATGAATGAAATCACATTTAAAGACCAAAACCTTCCAAGAATTGATCCCTAATAACAAGTAAAACTCTGAAACACCTGACGACATTTCCTCCCGTTCGTTTGGTAAAAACTACATCGATCAGCTGTTTTAAGAAACTAATAAGACTGATGTTTTTAAATGATTCATGTCTCCAGTAGAAACCAGTGAACTCAGCGCTGAGAGCCACAGACGGACGAGACGTCAGAAAGCACCAGAGGATTTGCTCTTTTCACGGGATTAATTTGTTGAGAATAAGAACAACAGTCACAAAGAAGGAGTCGACCTGACGAAAGTAAAGAAAGAAAACGCATTTAAATAAAGTCATTATCAGTTAATGGATGTCGTATAAACCCAATCACCTCTGAGCGAGGGGTTCTTCCAGTCCGTTACACTCACACTTTAACATTTCCTCACATACACACACTGTAGATGTCCATATGCAAAATACATTTTTAATAAAAAAGCCCCAGTAATCATATCCTGTGAGTTTGGACGCTGCAGCCGAGGACGACCGGTCTGTGAATGTTTAGAAAAACAGGAAAACTGAACAGAGACGTAACAATACTGGGAGGATGATAAATCTGAGCTGCTTGATCTTGACTTGGCATTAGACAGAGTTCACAGTGACCTTGGTGAGCAGGTGGGAGACAGGACTTTGTTATTACCCATAAACCAAATGGGAAAATTTGCCTCAGTTTGTTTGGATTTGTTGTACGATTTTCTGCTCTGGTCCGACTCAGGTGGTGAGTTTGTAAACTTGTAGGTTCGGTTCGTTCTCACACAGAGAAAAAAAATCAAGTGAACCCAAAATGCATCATTACAAACCAGGTGAGACCGTTCCCTGCTCTGATTGGTCAGACTGTCTGGCCGGAAAAGCTCAAACTTGTGAGTTCACTGCTCGGGACCGGACCGAGGCCGCGTCCTACGAAGGGTCTCGCTGCAGTTACTGTTTTCACACCCGCTCAGATGTGTGTGAGCTCGTCCACCCACAGTCACATATCAGCTGTTTGACTGATCACTGGTTAAACTGGTTCTTCACGCTGCAGACGCATTCACGACATGTTCGACATGCAAACAGCCGGTGGCTGCAGGCAGGACTGTTGTGGAGCCGGGTGGTGAGCACAGCTGTGAGGAACTTTTCAATCTCAATAAAGAGACAGAAGCCAAATTTACTTCTTGTGTTTGCCAATGGAAACAAACCAAATCCTGTCTCATTTGGAGCATCCGTCCAATTTTATGTCAGTGACAATCCTTTGTTTTGTTTTCCAAAGTGTAAAATTGTTTCGAGTCATTATAAAAGTTTCACAGTTTAGAGAAACTTACAGACTTTCTCTGTTATTTCAGTTTCCTCCGTCTCTTTTCTGGCTGCACACTGTGACACTTCATAAAACCTCAGTCCAAATAACTGGTTTTACTCTTTTACAGAAAGCAGTGACGTGAGTGGTGCGCTCATGAAGCAGCCTTTAAATTAAAAACGGGAATAACAACAAAAATGGAGGCTGTTTATGATGATTGGGGGGGGGAACGATGACAGGACTTCATTTTTAAGTTCTCGTCTCTGGGACCACGACATGTCTGCATCACAAATATGTTCCTTTATTTATGTTTATTAAGAGAAGAGTCCCGTTTCTTTCCCCGTGGTCATCTCCAGAGCTTCAACACAAAGCAGGACATTTAAACGTGTGTGTTATGCCCGAGTGTGTGAACCCACCTGAGTTACTCATGATGTGTTTCTCCTGTGTGTCATGGCCGTGCGAGCCTTTTACCGGCTCTTTATCGGAAGCCTAGAAGACGACCACACACTGTCTTACACGTCAGCCAATCAGAGAACACAGAGACAATCAGCTGCCGGTGCGATTGGAGGCGCTAACGCAGGTGAGACCGGCAGCATCGGGTTTTTATTTTAAACTGCGGACGTGCAGAGATGTGAGTTTTCATGCGGAGAGTCATTTTCTGGTGGCGATCGGTTCGACCATGCAGTTAATTATTAGGAGGTGCGATTGGTTAATTGTGTGTCATACAGTTAAGGGTGGAGGCGTTTGGTTCGTTTACCTCCACAGCTCTTTGAGTTAACTGATTATCATGCAACAGAAAAGATAAGAGAAGCATCAACACATTCCTGAGGATAAAGATCTGCTCCGTCATGGAGGCAGAGGCTTTTTCTCCCAATGATTCCCCAAAACAGAAGAGATGGACTAATTAGCTTTTACGCAGATTATCATTTCGATGTAGCACAGACTGTTTGGCTGATTGGCTTCTATAAATTAGGTGATTAAAACAGTCAGACATAAGGTTTGAGTGAACTCGTTTCCACTACGTTTGGAGTGAAGTCACTTGATTCTGAATCTGCATCAAATCGCTCAGTGATGAAACGATGCATCACTGGATAAACAGCGTTTTACTGACGCAGCTGGTGGAGGTGCTGCTTTAGCTAGGAGCTAGTTTTAGATGTGAAACACTGCTGGTGCTACTGAATACAAACATGTCCATGTAAGATGCAAAGACACTGTTAGTCATTTCATAAGGTTTACTTTTAGTCTTTGATCTGTTACTGTGTGTATTTTTATTTAGATGTAAATACACCTTTGATCTCGATGTGTTCGAGCCAAAACATCATGATATATGATATTATCGCCGCTAACGATTATTTTCATTATCAATTAATCTCTCAGTTGTGTTTCTGGATTGATCGATTAAATCACTTCAGCCATTAAAATGTCAGAAAAAAAAAAAAAGTAAAAAAAACAAATAAACATTTCTGTCTCACATTTGAGGCTGAAACCAGCGAATCTTTACTTAAAAGTAATTTTTGATCGATCAAATAATCATCAGTCAAAGTAACTGCAAAACAAAATATATTAAACAGTATAAAGGAAATAAATCAAATGTTCTTGCTGCACTGATCAGTCGATAATCAGCTGTATTCCACAGGTCCAGTTGATTTTGACAGAGTGAAATCAAGGATCAGATTTTGTTGCAGTAATTTGGATCAAGTTGATTGAAAACTGTTTGAGAACGTGGCGGTTTTACAAACCCCGGGATTCGCCACCACGGTGGAGGTCAGAGTGGCGTTTAAATGAGACCTCTGCGAACACAGAACATCCAGAACCAATATGAAAACCTGCCAGCGCTCTGAAAACTGAAAACCACTTCTCTGACATTTAAACCTCTGAGCAAACAGCGGCGCTCGGCTGGACGGCCGCTGACATCACAGAGCGTTAAAACACAGAGCGCTGATACAGAGATGTCAACAGATCACCGGCTGGAAACACACACATGTACTCATTAACTCTGACTGGCTGCTTTATGGCATTATAAAACAAGTGTGTTTCATAACACACACACACACACACAGGCTGATGATGATGATGTTGACACGTGCAGAACCTTTGATCCGTCTGAAGAAGAGTTTGACGCATATTTTCACTTTTTTGTCCAGAGATGAGAAGATGCTAAAATCTGAAGCTCGGAGGACGAGAGTCTGTCGCACACTGACCTCAGAGACGTTCATATTTCATCTCATCTTAAAGAAGACTCTCAGTGTTGTTACAGAAAGTGCTGGTGTTGTGCAGGTGTTATATAAACAGCAGAGGAGCGGCCGTGATGAGGTGCTTTAAGAGAAAGTTATAAAACTGCTAATGATCAATAACAGCATTTTATTGTCAATATTAAAGGATAACTGTGATAATATTCTATATTTTCCTTATTGTCAACAAATCCCACGTAATATATCTCACTACTAACAGGTACTGTGTGTTTATTAAAACCTGATATATCTTATTCCTCTCTACAGCACCAAATGTGGATTAATCCGCCACTGAAAATAGTCCCTAACAAATGCAGCTGTTTTAGGAAAATTACTGAGACATTACAAAGATAAATGATGTATTTGTGAAGTCTTTTACTGATTCAAGTCTTCAGTAGGAAAGTGTTGGTTTTGTTTCTGTGGGATCAGCAATAATATTTACTTATAGAGCCAAGTTGTAATAATCTAAAAATGAGGAATTAATACAAACTTTCATTTTAAGGAGAAGGATTAAGTTGAATGTTGAATCTTTATATCAGGCTAAAAAAGTATTTACACAACATTAATAAACTGTAAAAGCTGAATTCTCTTTGTTCTTTGAACAAAAACGTAAATATGAATTTATTTGTTGCTCTAATTCACATTTTCTGTTTATGTTCTTTACGTTTTAATTCTTAATCGTGAGACTTTTGGAAGCAAGTTCCACAACTGGATGAGTGATTATCTCTCTGATGGAGATACGTCGACGGTTTCCTGCACACGTGTTGAATGAATGATACAACAGGTTTGTTTCATCGACGAGTCTAAAGACTGAAAGTATTGATTAGCAAGTGTCCCTCTATCGTTCACTGTGGGAGGGGTGGGGGGGGTGGGCAGATAGACCCATAATATATCGGAGGTGTGAGTGAATGTCCTCACTCCCTCCTGTTTTGTGGGAGAACATGCGTAGCTGTGCGACATGCTACATGCAGTTAAAGCCTCAGACTCTTCATGCTGCGTGGAAACGTTACCTTCAGTCTGTGACGCACCAGCGCCGCGATGACTATCGTTGCCAGGCCGAGCGCGATGAAGCCGTACTGCATGTACTCCATCACCGCAGGTAGAACCACCAGGTTGGTGTGGAAGGTGTCGACGATGGGGCCGTCGATATACCCGCTCTGGGGGGGGGGGGCAAAGACACAAAGAGACCAGCTGACTTTTAACTTCTTACTTTTAAAAAACACAAAATCTTTAACAGCTGAGCAAAAACACAGTTTCTTTTGTTGTGATGTTGCAGTGGGAATAAAAAGGTTTCCAGCGTCTCCTGTACTTTTCACTGGATCTAACTTCATTTGCTCCAGTACAATTTTGAAAGTGAACGTCGTCCCCATCAACAATCAACGTTTATCCAACAATTATTGACACAAAATATTATCAACTAATAAATTATGGATCATAGATTAAGCCAAACTGAAGTTGATTAAATAGTTAAAGCTTTTCCATCAGCGTCAATTCTTACTCATCAGCGCATCACGGCAGCCTGTTGTTTACTCTTTAACTCACAGTCTGCTCTGTTATATTATTTATCTTATTTTAAGTATTGGTATTATCATTTTGCAGTTTGTCTTTCTTTGTACTTTCCATTAGCTGCTATAATACTGCAGATTTCTCCACTGTGGGACTGATGAAGGAAATCTTATCTTTTCTGATCAATTATCATGATCTTAAATCATACTCAGCTTTCTGAAACTGCAGTTTTGCTTTTGATAAATGACATATATTTGTATTTGTCTGACTGTTGACACAGAAAAGGATAATGAATTAAACTGACTAACACCACTATTTCTTTATGATGTAAATATCTATTGTAAATATAACAATAAAGAAATATATCCATTAAATATCTCTGTGGTCGATACAGAACAGACACTGTAAACTATCTTACATCATATTTAATAAATACAGTTAAACTTTTCAAAAGTCAAACACTCCTTCAAAAGCTGCATGAACAGCACATTTTCCTCCTTTTGCTTTTATAATCCTCTAATCCTGTTTTAACATAATAATTTGATAATTTTACACTATAATAGTGATTAAAGATCAATGGTGAACATGCACTGTGCATGTTTGTGATGCTCTGTTGAAACCTTCCCTCTCAACCAGCTTGATGCAGATGTTTTCAGTTTGTTTTCTGTGTCCAAACTTATGAGCAGAACATTTTGTGTTTTTGCAAATTCTCGGTAAAACCGAGTCAAAGCCGCCGAGGAGACAGTTACACAAAACAGGGGAAATAGTGGCGACACGCTGGTGACACTGGGAACGGAGAGGCAGGAACCATTTCCTGCTCCAGACACATGCACATTAACAAAAACAAGCCACAAGTCGTCTGAGAAATGACAATAAAATGCGACAGTGAACGTGACAGCTCACCTCCTCAAACCAGATCATGGGCATCACCACCTCCGAAATCTTTCCCGTTTCTCTGCAAGGACAAGAACACTTCAAACTCCAAGGCTACATAAGAAAAGCAGGAAACATTCACAAGCCTTTCATATGTCATAATGAACAGATATAAAAACACAATACATGACAACTGTTAATGTCATAATAATACTTCAGGGGATCATTTCCTTACGTAATTCCTGACACTCTCTTCATGTAGAGGTTGAGCTGCAGACGGATGGACACGTTCAGGGGGACACCTGTTTGCTGCAGACACACACACACACACACATTAAACACACAAAACACACAAATCTCAAATGAGGAATAAAAACTGCTTTAATGTCCTCTTTGTAAATGAGTGACAATTATGCCTCAACTAGAGAATTGGAACATTAAATCTCCAGCCAACTGTTAAAAGAAATGTTCCCATATAACCAGACAAATGAAGGAAATCCTCATGTGTGAATGATTCTTTTGGGGTCCATCTTTCAGGGATGATTTTATAGGAATTATTCAGAGATGTAAGAGTGAAAACAATGCGTCTGTGCAAAATTTCATCGCAACCCATCCGATAGTTGTTGAGATATTTCGGTCTGGACCGGCAGACCTTGTCTTTTGGATCCTGCAGGGATTGACTCGGGAGCGTTAGTGAGGTCAGGCACTGATGCTGGACTCGGAGACGGTGTTGGACGGGGTTAACGTCAGGTTCACCAATTTGAGCTAAGGGGCCAGATCCAGAACATGAGGATCATACGTTCCCCACATATACCCAGTTGGAAAGTCGTAGCCAAGAACTAATGCCGTTAAATCGATCTGGGATAAATCCAACCAACATTAAGTTTCAGTTTCAGAGATGTTAGATTCAGCTGTATGATCATTTTGGAGGATGTGGGCAAACTGCGCCGGGTTAGAGAATCGTTTCTGTCGATCGTGTGTCGACTGTGTGACGGCACGATCACCTTCAACAAAAGTGGAGGCTTTTGAAAACGGTAACAGGCCGGGGAAGCAGAGAGTGGGAGGTTTATACCCACAATCCCACTGCAGGTTAACTGAGGAGAAACCTTCAGAGAAGCAGCCAGAGAACAAAACTGTCAATTATGAGAAAATCCACATTTTAAAAAAAGGAGCCAACAACAGTTTGAGACCAAAAGGCTGCGTCACGTGTCCGGTTGCATCACACCGGCAGGTCCCTGTTACTCAGGCTTTTGTTGTGATTCTGAGTGTTTTTCTCTGGCAGAACAAACTGTGATGCAGCCCGGTCCAGACCCCCAGCTCGGACCCCGCGAAACCACAGTCACTAATTACCCAGGGTGTGTTTTCTGCAGTTTGGCAGCGGAGGTTTGGATTCACCAAATGTCTCTGCTTTTCCTCAGACTGTCTCCTGGCGACCAAAATGTTTGTTTCAGCAGAGGACGGCTCCACTCTCTGACTCATGATCATCATCAAACCCCCAAAAAATTCATCCACTTCAGTTGCTCCGCCGCCTCCTATTTAATGTTGGATGACAATTGATTCTGGTATATTTGGCTGGGAAAGCTTTCAGAACCGTTCTCTTTCATGCCGTAACGTTTCCTCAGGCATTTGGCCCTTCGACTGCACAAATCCTGGACTCTCATGTTTGGTAACCTCCGGCGAGCGAGAGCCGGAAATCAACAGTTTACTGTACGAACCTGCAGGAAATGAAATGCCCCCCCCCCCCCCACACAACATTTTCATCTTGGTAGAAAATCCTCATAACTGCAGCACCAAAGTTTAACGAGTTGATCAGTTTATACTTGTGTCGAGCCTCTAGTCTAAAATAATAGTGTGCCATGTTGCTGTGCTGCTGGCCGGGGTTAAACTGTGTCTGTGTAACACTGGAAAAGTTTGATAAAGAACTAAAAACACTCAACACAAACTCAAATCTACTTTTTAATGAACTAAAATGTATTTGATCTGCAAGATTTAATCTGATTTGTATATAAACTGTATGTTCTTTATTTTATAAAGTACAAATCAGACTTATAGACGTGTTTCTGAGCTAATGGTAAATATTCTGCACTTATCTTACTCTTTTCTACCTTGATTTACGAAGCACTTCACAGTTCGCCTCTCACTCGTTCACAGATTCACACAGACATCCATCAGGAGCCACTTCACGTTCGGTGTCTTGCCCAAGGACACGCAGACATGCGGACGACCGGCAGCCACTGCTGCTCTATCATCACGACACGTACATCCCTGAGATGTCTTCACACAGAAAAGTCCGTGAGCGCCGGGTCGTAGCTACCACCGAGGTCCCCGAGGAGCGTGCTGACTCACCACAGGCTGTTGTTTTTCTAAATTAAAGTGATTTCTTTTTGTTGCCTAACAAACGTAATTGAAGTTCCCCTGCAGATAAAGATATGAGGCAGCTGGAAAACAGGCAGATAAAGTGAGTCTGTCAAAATATATGTGGACCTGGATGCTGTGAGCGCACGGCAACGTCAGGCCTTCATGCATATATACAGTGCAGCCTTTATGTAGGTCTGAAGATCTTTAGAGTCTTAGACAGAGAGAAGACACAGACAGAGGAAGATGATGATACGGTAGATGAGAGCTTTTAGTTTGGAAAACAGGAAACTGAAAAAAAGGAAAAAGAAAGCAGTGGCCGTGTCTGGACCTCTGCCCTGGCTCCCGCTGAGCTCTTAATGAGCAGATTAACATGAGGAGCTGATGGCAGCAGTAATAAGAATCAGAACGTCCAACATCCCCAAAAGGAAACCTCCCTGTTAATGTCAGCATCCAGTGATCTGCTCAGACTCGGGTTTTAATTAAGTGGTGACAGGCTCCAGTTAAACCTACGATTGTTTCTGAAGGAGAGAAAAAAAGGCAAACAGATGTTGAGAGTCTGTTCTCCTGAAGGACTGCGGCTGATAAATAACACGGTTTCACGACTTTTCTTTCTGCTCACAGAATTTCTGCAATTATTTTTATATCCGACATATTTATATCTCATCTTATATCATTTATCTCGATGTATTTTGATGGTAAATAAGTTTTAGAAGCACATTTACATCTACAAAAGTCATTTTAGTTGCTTTATTTTGACAGTGCAGAAATGATTCTTTTCACCTCCTGTTTCTATTTCTGTGAAAAGCAGATTTCTGCTGCGTATCTGAAATAAATCTGTTAAAATCAACGGTATAGTTTGTGTGTCTCTCGTTACCCATGTCCAATCAAACATCCTCTCTGCCCCGCCCCTTATGAAACTGCTCAGCAATTTGTTTGATTTGAAGCAGCTGTAAAGAATAAAGTCATTGTTTGGTTTTCTTTCTTAAAATGCCCCCATCCCGAGCTGAACACAGAAATCTTGGCGTCTCGTTTATGAATTTGACACGACTAAAAAAAAATTCCCCCTAGTGCCCGGTTGCTTCACATTCAGTAAACTTTCAGTAGTTGCCCCGTGGTCGTTCGCAGGCCTGTTAAAAGCAGCGGGGGTAAAAGTTTTAGGTCGTGAAGTCAATATTCAAAATAGAAAAATGTTAATGCAAACACAGCATGGTGCTGATTTTGACTCTGATTTTTCTGTGAGGGACTTTCTCCGTGAAGCAGATTTCAGCTGTGGACATGTGGCTCTGATAAAAAGTTAATATGGAGCTGCAGTCGGGAGGACAGGAAGACGACTGCAGCTGTTGGCAAACGGCGAGAGGCCGACGCGTGACTGACACGGTCGGCCTTTATCTTTGGATGGTACACTCGTTCTCTTCTATAGTGTTGTCACTCTGCAGGACGCTGTTTTCACACCAGGCGGTGAACATTAACCCTCTGATGTCCATGGATGTTGGTATTAATATCTTTGCGACAGTAAAGCGCCGACAGATGGTTTAAATGTTGTTAGAATCTGAAAACTCTCCACTTTCTCTGACGTATCCTTGGAAAAAAATCACACGTCACTCACAGCCTCTGAGATGTGGTTAAAGTAAAGTGACAGTCGACACCACGACATCACCATATTATAAAACTGGGCAAGATTTACGAAATTTTAAGCATTTATTATCCATCCATCTGCTCTTTCACTCACTATCTTTATGAAACTATAGATTAAACACATTTCAAGCACCAAAACGATTCGTAAAGGTTTATTTTCTCTGTCAGATCTCAAAAACCAGGCTTCAATTTGTTCAGCATTCGGGTCAAATTACGTCTCTGCACAGTTTTCCGCAACGAAAAGGAAATAAATTAGAAATAATGTAGAAATTGAGAAAAAGCCCTAAAAAATAAACAGTTCCACATCAATAAAACTGGACTGTTAGAAAACAATTAGCTTCATAAAGGAGTAAGAAAGAGGAAAAACTAACTGAATGTTCCCTTCATACAACTGGAGATTCACATTTAAACTGATGAATAAGCTCTTTAAGAGGCAGCGTTTCCTGTTTACAGACACAAACTGTCCATTGTAACTGTTGTCATTATATTGTTTACACACTTTATATAACTTGTTTACTTTTGGAAGACCAATTTAATGATTGGGAATTTATTTGGGATAAACAAAAAGATTCGATATTAAAAAGATAAACAACCTCCATATTCCATCCTGACAATAAGGAGCGCGTCTAACAACGACTCCATGTTCTGTTGGCTGAACGCAAAGCTCAATTATAATAACAAATTTCATTTCTTGCGGTAACATAACATCTGCACAATACCTGGAAGTAAAATGTGGCTCCTTCAGTTAGAATAAGCAATAGCACTTTTATTTTGAAGGCCTGAAGTTATGCGTGAAATCCTGTTGGAGAGTTATTGACAACACTGGCGAGCATGGACAGTTACGAGGAAGACTTATTACCTCTTTTTGTTTGTCTTTATTTAACTTTGGTAAAATGTCAGTCTAGTTTTCACGGTAGATTTGGCGAGAAGTCTCCGGATATATCAGAAGAAAGAAAAGCACTTGTGGCTGCCTGAGCTCGGAGTTACAGACCACAGCTTCCTGTGACAGTCGCTGTGTCTGAGAGCCGAGCACCTGGAGGAACCGCGAGCCGGAGAGCAGCTACTGCTAATCTAACATAACATAAAATGAGAGATTAACTCGTCTGTGCTCGACCAGATGACAGACTCGTGGCTTTAATGTTATCTATAGAAAGCTGATACGACCTGCTGCAGCCGTTTGTCTTTTTAAAAATCGGTGACAAATCACAAAACCTCCAGCCTGCGTGAATATTTAGAACGCAGCTCTTCGCTAACGATAACCAGAGGCCGAGTTTAGCAAGTCTGCGTCTGAAGTCTGAGCGGTGCTGCAGGTGACAGCGGAGCTCAGTAAAGACGGGATCAGATTTTACTGACTTTATTTCAGTCGACACCTTCACTAGAATCAACTCCACGCATCTCCAGTAGTTCATGTCACTGTAAACTCTCCTTTTCTGGCAGTGAAACATTATGAAAATGAATAAAACAATAAAAGAAAATTGACTGTGTGTAGGTTTTGCTGAACAGTGTCCACAAGAACGGTCTGTGTGCTAACGTTAGCCTCCATAAGCTACTGGTCCAACCAGACCAAGTCACACTGTCTGTGTTGAACTGAGCCACAGTGAATTTACTGCTTCGAAATTCTACGAATCAGTGCAGAGACGTCACACCAATGTCAAGATAACCTCATTAAATCCATCGCCAAGTGATTTCCTTTAATCTTTAACTTGATATCGATCTAGGCGTGCTGCATCTCTTGAGCTAATAAAAACAAAGAGGTCGTTATCAAACCAGATTTTTATTGCAGCCATAGAAAGTTTCTAACAACCCTTGTCTCACAAACAGCTGCAATTACAGAGAAATTGACCAATTTCCAATTAGCTTATCGACACTGCAGGTTACAGCCAGCACCATATACTGCTGCTGAACGTTTACTCCGACAGCGTTGCATAATGACCTGAACCGTGGCAGCGTCACATCAAAGTGACATGAGTAGTTTATTGGAACCATCATCATCATCATCATCATCATCATCATCATCATCATCATCAGTGCACTTTTACTGCGTTACTGTACGGCAATAAAATCTGTTGCCATCGAGTTCATTTTAATAAAAAAGGGACTTTTCCTGTGACTCCACCATTTACCAGGAAAACAGTCGTTAACTTTAAAACTCTTAATATGTAAATCCCAGTTTGAGTTGACGCTCAGACGCTGATGGGAAATATCAGGGAAACACAGTCGACTCATTGTGTTTTTACTTTATTTTCTTTTGTATTTCTTTCATTCCTTCCGCTGCAGATATCATGTTGTTTTCATCTTTTATTTTTATTTGATTATTTTCTTTTGTTTCTTAATTTCTTATGATTAAAATCTTTATGTATTGGTTCCAACATTAACCCCGGGCGGGTGTGTTACCTCACCTACGGCCCCCGGTTTAGATAAAACACTGTGATATAACGAGAGGATGTTAAGTAAGTGGCATTTACAGGTTATCAGGTCATCAGATTGTTTTAGTGCGGCTGTTGTCGGCCTTGGTGTCCATCTTGACCGGACACTCACTGATTACATATCAATGACTTACAAAACGTTTGTGTCCTGTTATCTTGGTGTAAACACAGACATACTTATACTATCTGATATTGTTCTGAGTGAAAGGTTGGGTCCCACCATTACGGAGAAATGTTATTAATTCATTCTTAACTGATTTTAAATACGTGTAAGAGCTCAGCTGTCAGTTTATTAGGAACACCTTACAGTCTATTACAACAGTCCTGCAGTAAATTCTCCCTCATGCAGGTTGGGTTTGTTTTTAAACTGTTGCAGAGAAGTGCTGATTCAACCGCGTGATCACGTTACAGGCTGCAGTTGGTCTTTGTTTTTTCTGTTTTTTTAATTTTGGCATGAAGCTGCATCTTTACCAAAGACATTCAGGGACAAAATGTTGGAGAAAAAAAGAATTGGAAAGCTTCATATTTTGGATGTAGACTGTGAAAGAAATAACACGGAAAAAAACTCAAACCAAAGTCTAAATTACATTTAAGAGGAGGAAACTATTACAGAACACAAAAGAAGAGGAAAGAAATGAGCCAGAAATTATGTAATATTTGTGAAGAGGCCTTGGAGAGTCGTGGGTGAGGGAGGTGTGGGGGGGGCAGTCCTTGCAGTTCAGTGTATCTGATCAAACTAGTCCTCAGCACCATGTCAGATCTTCCTCTTCACTCAAATATATGAGGTTACAGAAGATAAAAACACTTTATCCTCCTAAGACTTTTCGGTTCAGAATCAGCACAGCCTCAGCTAATTATACATGTCGCTCAATGAAGACTTCTGTGCAGGAATAATAAGCAACAAATAACAGGTAAGTCCAAATCTTTTCTAATTTTTGATATTAGTTTATCGAACGAAGTCGGTGACTCTCGCGAACAAACCGAGGCTCGTTAGAAAGTGATAATTCTGTAGTTTAACATGGAGAAAACTTCACGTCACCAGCTCAAATAATTGTGGAGTTATGACGCTGTAAAAACAACGTGATACTGACTTAAAAGTGCATCAGTAAAGGCTGCGGTTTCAATCTGTTCTCAAACTCAATCACTTCATATTAGTGTGTGTGTGTGTGTGTTTGTGTGTGTGTGTGTGTGTGTGTGTACTGACCGGGTGAATGTCGATGAAGAGGCCATGCTCTTCCTCGTTGGGACTGAGGCCCAGCACAGTGTCCAGGAGAACAGGATCAGCATTAAAGAAGTGAGGATGAGAGATGAAGACCGGAGAGTCTGTAAAATAGACACAGAATGAGACACAATAAAAATGAATGGAGGTCGTGTTAATATTGATCCTCAAACTGGTGTTTGTGTGTCACAGATTCAAACACTAGAACTACAGAGGGAACATTGACTGGTGCTGAAAGAACCGCTTGATAAATGATTGAGTCAATCCCAGAAAATATAATGTAAACATAATTCAAATCAATCACTTAAGTCATAAATCAAACAGAAATACTTGATTGTAAGTTAAAAATCTTACATTTTATGGATAAACGTCTAAAAGTCATCGATTAGGTCGTTGATCTATTTGTGGTGAACACTCACTGTGGCGACAGCTGCTGACGTTCAGGATGCCGGACTGTCTGCAGGGGCAGAAACCTTCGTTGGGGGCGTAATCTGTCCCGTTGGCGAACAGGGTCTTGGGTGCCACGTATCGATACAGAGGGATCCCCCTCATCTCACCAGGACGCTGGTAAACAAGCTCCATAGATCTGAACGGAAAATGGAAAGTGGTTTTATAAGTTTGCAAAATGAAGTGTGAGAGAAAGAACTGCGGAAACAAAGTAGATGAAGTCTCTTACCTGCAGGCGTCGGGGCTGTAGAAAGGCAAAGTGGTCTCTTTAGTCATGAAGGGAGGCCACATCTGTCCAGCTGTTCCATTGATCATGTTAGACTGAGGCGTCCTCCAGTAGTTCAGCTGGTAACAGAGAGGACAGTCAGATGTGAATGGACAAACACACACACAGACCGGAGCAGCCGACGGTGTCGTGTTGACGTCTCACCTCTGTCAGGCCGTTCCAGGAATCGACTTTATGAACCTTCCTGATGTCGTCCTGTCCGGTGAAGATGGTGAACAGACCGGTGTTGGAGTTGTTGAACTAAAAAGAGAAATGTGAACACAATTCTTTATCTGCATGAGCTTATTAATCACTGACTCAAACAGCAGATATTTGAAGAAGACTCAAAAAGTTCATTGTTTATGCTTGAAAAAAACAATTATTAAAATAGCCGCTGGTTATATTTCTATAGATTGACTGACTGATTTAAAGCTCCTCCAGTGTAAAGGTCTGTGTCCATGTGTAGTGTGATTATAGATCAGCTCTAGCTTCTATATTAATACTGTGAAAGTATCAAAGCCTCAGTCCACAGAGAAATGCACACAGCCTGTATTCAGAAACTGAGCCTTAAAACCAGCCGTCAGGACTTCTGGAACTTTGTGATGTCACAACAAAGCAGTCACCAAGCCCCGCCCACCTGGACCCACCATCCAAACCTTGCAGGATTTGGTTTCTCTGAGTGTTTTTACCTGAAATCTGCTTTATTTTTATTGGATCACTCAGAAAACAGTCAGCCAATCAGAAGAGAGGCTCATCTATTTTGCTCCTTGTCTCCCTGTCGTCATAAAACTCTGTTTTTAAAAACTCACGTCAGCAAAGAGGCCAAACTTTCCCGTCGAGGGCAGCGTGCCGGGCAGGTATTTGTTGAGGAACTCGACCAGTTTACTGTCGTAACCCCACATCAGCTCCTCCACGGTCTTGGTCAGGAAGGGCCCCTCCTTGAACGTCTTGAAGGTGGTGCTGATCATTAAACGCACGGCGAAAGGCAGGTTTTCCATCATCACCGCTGCACCCTGAGAAAAGAAAAAGAAGAAAACACACAGGAGTGACAAAGCAGCAGTAGGCGGAGCTGAGGGTGTGTGTCGAGCGAGAGGAGGCGACGTCTTACCAGCACCAACATGTTAGGGATGGTGATGATGTCGGACTCGTTCCCCGCAGACATGGACGGTTCGAAGTAGTATCTTCTGTATTCCTTGTACGACACCGTGTTGTTGGGATGAAATGTGACGTTGTCTTTCTGACACCGTTTCCTGTAAAAGAAAGACGTTGAGAGGAAAAGCTGCGGTTCAAGGTGCACAGAACCCTAATAATGTGATAAAGAGATAAAGAGGCAGATAAGACGGACGAGAGAATAAACCATTTCACTAAATGCTGTAGTAGAACTGTGGCTGTGTTATCAAACCCAACCCCGCTGATAGCACGCCGCTCTATCCCGTTTGTTGATAAACTGCTTATCATCGGAGGGTCACGGGCTCGAGCCAATCCCAGCTGATATCGGGCAAGAGGTGAGGTACTGGACAGGTCGCCACGCTAAAGAAACAAACAACCATTCACACCTACAGGCCAGATTAACCCACATGTCTTTGGATTGTGGGAGCAGAACATGCAAACTCCTCACAGAGAACCGTCTTCCTGTGAGGCGACAGCTCTAACCACTGCCCCACCGTGACACGCTGATTCTTTTATCAGGTCGTTCCTGATTTAAAACACTTTTTTGAGGCAACATTTTACATTTGAGAATTTTTCGCTTATTTTGTTAAATTAGAAAATTATTTTTTGCGATATTGCAAATTGCGATTTTGATTATACTTCAGTTAATTGTGCAGCTGTAATGGGAACAACCCAGAACTCACAGCGTCACTGTACCGTGTAAACTCCAGCTGACCCGAACTGTCTCTCTGGACTTCAGAGTTTTCATTCTGTCTGGTGCGTTTAACGGTTTGTTTTGCATCAGTAACAATCCAAACACAGACGTTAATACTGGCCTGTGATTTCAATTACGATAACAATTCGTTAACAAAGCACAGGGCTGCAACTGACGATCATTTTAATTAGATTAATCTGACGATTATTGGCTCACTAATCCGTTAATGCCGATTTCCTGAAGCCCGGAGTGATGTCAGATGATCGGGGTTTTTCTTCTTTTAAATCAACAGTGGAAAACCTAAAAATATTCACTTTATTAATAAAAACAAAGAAGCTGAAACAAGAGAATTTTTGGCAGTTTTGCTTGTAAACACTAACTTCAGTGATTCAGTCAATTATCAATATAAAAGCTTATCATTTTTCTGTCAGTTGATTTATTGATTAATTGACTAATTCTTTCAGCTGTAACAAAGAATTTAATCTATACAAACTCCTGATACTCTTCTGCACGTTGTATTAAAGAGCTTTAAACAGCGAACTGGCTTTCAGTGTAGGATCTGAGTTATTATTTTGATTTGAGAGCTTCTACATTTCCAACGCTCTGTTCTAACAAGGGATCCCTGCTGTTTCTCATGCAGCTGTTTTGTGAGCACTTGATTAGGAACACCACAGTGAGAGCGAAGGGAGGAACGACCCAGTGTCAAACAGCCTCGGTTCTTTGTGTCAGGGATCCACCAGATGTTGGAAACTTTTCCCCTGAGGCTCCGCTCCACGTTGACACGATTGCATCACATCACTTCTGCACATTTGTCAGCTGCACAGTCAAGCTGCCAACCTGCCACATCCCAGAGGTGGTCTGGCTGGACTCAGGTCTGGAGACCGGAGATCGGTTGTTTAAGAAACACGCAAACCCGCCTTCGTGTGTCACTGAGATCACACTGTTTGAGCTTAACCTGATGCCCCTGAGCTGTAACTGCTGCCACGTGATTGGCTGATTGCATGAAGGTACACAGGTGTTTCTAATAAAGTGTTCAATGAGTGTTGTTTATAAGTATGAACTTATAAACACTTTTTTATTAACGTGGCTCAGTGAGATCGTCATTCTGTAACTGAGTGTTTAACCTGTTAGCAGACACCCAAATAACCCAAAATAATAAAGCTACAGTTTTTCACTCATCGGTCTCCTTTGAAAGATAAACCCTCTAATTTTATAATCAAAAAGTCGGAGTGAGTGGAAGAGATACTGAACCAAAGTAACAGAGGCACAAACGTCCTGTCGTAGTTTTGTGTGGCGTCACAGTCGACAGCGATGTGAGGATCCTAAAATGTTTTGCACAGATGGAAACTGGAGAACTAAAGTTGTGCCCTTGGTGACTCAACAATAACCTGATGGCTTCATGACAAATCATAACATACACTTCCAAAAAAAGTACAAATCAAATTCGATTATCACACTGGAAACAGCGTCCTGTGTCTCCGCTGCCGAGCATCTTCTATAAATGGCCTTCGATAAATCGCCAAAAACACAAGTCTCCACATTGCAAAGCTCAGCTCGGCTCTGTTTGGCGTGGTGGAGTTCTCCCGCTCTTCAAAATAGCCACAGTTTGATTGTGAATTAAACAAATTGGTCTCATGCTTCCCCAAAAATCAAAATGAACCCGTGTTTCTCAGTCTGCTCGTTCTTAATCATGATTTTCACAGCCGTCCTTTATTTCCATCGGCACCGACACAATTACACAACTGTCCTCACACGCTGAGATGAGTCTGAACCTCTCGTGCAAAACTCTGTGGAGTGCACCTTTAAGTCTGTAATTGCTTTTTCCTTTAAACCCTCTGCAGCAGGAAGATGAGAACGACTGGACAAAGTGACAAAGGAAGCAAGAATCAGTTATGGAATCACTGTGCTCCTGCAAGAACCTTTTTCCCTCCACATCCCGCTGAACTCTCACAAAACAAACAACAAACTAGGTCGACATATGCAGCTGAGGCATATGCTGAGTAATGCTTTCACACCAACATACTTCCCCCCTCTCTCGGTACATATATGGTGCAGTTATGCAACAGTGTTTGGGCTGCATCCCGCCACGTTAATAAAGAAAAGTTTATTAGTTTGAATGCACACAGTGACCCACATACTGCGAGAGGGGGCACACAGTGTTCCACAAAACGGACCAATCAGAGACAAATACACAGCTCTGCTTCACCAGGGCAGGAGCCTATAGCCGGACAGGACCATGTTTTAATAGACACAATAAAAAGCCCAACAGATGGTTCAGAAATTGGGTCAAAATATATAAAATATTTCTGAAAAATGATCCTATTTGACAAAGTGAGCAAAGCAGAGAGGACGACCTTCTTGCAACACATCTTCAGGTTGCAGGACAAAGTTTACTGATAGAGAAATACAATACATAGAAGCATGTGCTCTCAGGGAGGTGTTGGATGTAGTTTATTTAAACGCTTACCTGTACACATAAGGTCCTCGCTGCTCCACCATGGGCTTCTCTCCCTTCAGGATCTCCTTGGGGTTGAGGACGTTGAAGAAGTAGACGGACATGTAGAAGGGCACGGGGATGTCCTTCCACATGGTGTAGGACACACTGTTCTTCGGGTCGATCACTGTGTTCTGTCGTGAGCGGGATAAAGAAATATGGGAGGATGTATTAAGATTAAAGGGATGAAACCGCCATTTAATTTCATTATCAATTCACCTTCAAATTATAAACGATTTTTCCATAAAATGCCAGAAAATACGTCTTTTAATTGCTCGATTCGTCCCATCAACAGTCCAAAACACAAGATATTCAGTTCATTATTATTATTGTTGTTGTTGTTGTTATCATTAATATCATTACTATTAAAAAAGCTTTAAATCTTCATGTTTAAAAAGCTGGAAAACACAAATTGGCTAAATGAAAGAAAGAATTAGAGGTAATTGATCAATGAATCATTTCAGCTCTGATATAATTGAATTTAAATGGGTTCACATAAAAATTATTTTTACATTCATAAATCACTGATAAGGATTCAACTGTTCTCCCACTGAGAGACGCGTGTCAGAACATGCATAGATTACATTATCTTGTCATATAGGTTCACACTGTGTCCGTGACCTTTATTTTGATTTCCACACTGCACCTTTGCACCGTAGCACGCAGCAGAAGTCAACCTCATTCATTCATCCTTTCCGTGCCTTTTAGAAAATCTGCATCTTTTTGGATGTAAACATCAGACTGACTGAGATAAGTGGATCTGCTGTACATGATATACAGATATCTATACTTTATTTAATCAGGAAGTCACATTAGGATCAAGATCTCATCTACAAGTGAGACCTGAGAACAGAAACATTTTCAGCAATTTAAATATACAATCAGATATGTATTCATACAAACAAGTGTGTTTATATAAACAGCGATGCTTTTAAATATGCATTAAGATACACAACCAGGTGGACAATCAGATGACGACTTAAACTGATTCACTGATCATTTTGTGCGACTAACAGTCCAAAAACCTAAAACTATTCATCTTGCAGTTATATACAACAACACATGTTCGCAGTTTAGAAGCTGGAAACAGTAAATGATCAATCGATTAATCAACTAATAGTCATGTGTAAAAGTTCTAGGGCTAATGTGACATTTTATTAACATTACAATAATAATACACATCATTTAATAAGTGATGCTATGCAAAGATTTCAACATCTTTTTTTATACGCAGGGGTGGACAGTAAGGAAGTACTTGAGTACTTTACTTAAGTATATTGTTCCAGTATCTGTACTTTACTTGAGTTTTTTTTTGGAAACTTATAACTTTTACTCCACTACTCTTAAAAGACAAATACTTTTGACTCCACTATATTTCTATGAAGTGCTTTTAATTTGAAGCAGAGCTTTTAGTCAGAGGAATTTATTTTATTTTATTTTGAAAGAGAAAAACCAATCAGTCAACTCCTCCACTGTCAGAATCTATAAATAAAGATTCCTTTCGTTTGTTTTAAATGTTTTCTGTGTTTGAACACGACCAAGATCCATCACTACCTACAAAAATGTTTAACCCCAGATAAACAGCATGTAGTTAGCATCATTTTGTTGACTTAATTGTGTGTTTATATATATATATAGATATATATTTCTGTCAGCTTTGTATCATATTCTACAAGCTTTTTATTCTACAGGTTCTACAGTTAGAGTCATTTGGTTCTAATTTTAAATCAAATCAGTACTTTAACTCAAGTAAAACTCAAGTACTGGAGTTATATTTGACCTGGAGGATCTATACTGTGACTTAAGTAATGGAGGTGTGAACTTTGTCCACCTGTTTTTTAAGAAAACCTCCTCACATAACATTAACACTCCCATTATATTATATCATATTCTTATTTCTCCACAGTTTTGTTTGAGGTTTAAGATCCCGCCACACATATTTGATTCATGCTAGCAGCACATATTATTACCGTTTATAAGCCTTTTGTTAGCTTGTCATCATTCAGTGGTTTTTCCTGTGAGACCTCACCTGAGATAAAAGTGCGAACTCAGCACATTAAAACTCAGGTTTAAACATGCTACATATCCGCTTACCTTCACTATCTGGTCGTCGATGATTAACGGTCCCACAAAGGTAAGAACCGTCCCGAACACCACGGTCAGGACACCTGCCACCATGAACCCGACCGCGACTTTATATTTATTAACTGCCATGGCTCGTTATTGTCAGTGTTTACGTCCCGGTTCAGCTTGTTTACGTCCCGGACGGTGACGGTTAAACGGGGCTAGCTAACCGTGAGCGACGGCGGCGGAGTCACAGCCGTTAACGTTGTTGTTTTTAATGTTTACAGTCCACGAGCACACCGGCTCATTAGTGCTTCTGATCGATAACGTTGACCTACATCTATTGTCGCTGTATTTATAGTCTGCAGGCCACGCCTCCGCCGCGCAGAGGATTCTGGGAATTGTTGTTCCTCACTCATTCTACGCTCAACTACAGATTTTCACACATTAACAGCGGAGGAGGAAGTTTTGAGATGATATATATTAACTTAAAGTTAAAGTACTGAAAGTATTAAAACCTTAAAGTACTAATAAAAATATATATAAAATATGAAATTTCCCCTGTGAATAAAATATTATCGTATATCAGTTGTGGAAGACATATTAAAATTACATATATTTTTTATATATATTGTTTTACATGTAGAGTTTTTAAAATTATTTTCTTTTCTTTTTTCTGTTTTATTAATAAAGCGTTTTTTTGTTTTTGTTTTTGGAAGACTGTGGAAGCCAATGGTGATCCAAATAAAGTAATAAATATATACATATTAACTTAAAGTTAAAGTACTTAAAGTATGAAACGTTAAAGTACTAATAAAAATATATATAAAATATGAAATTTCCCCTGTGACTAAAATATTATCGTTTTTAAAATTATTTTCTTTTGTTTTTTCTGTTTTATTAATAAAGCGTTTTTTGTTTTTGTTTTTGGAAGACTGTGTGGAAGCCAATGGTGATCCAAATAAAGTAATACATATAAATATATTAACTAAATGAAGGTACTGAAAGTATGAAACTTTTAAATACTCATAAATATATATGAAATGTAAACTAGCCCCAGTCACTGAAATATTATTATAGGTCTATATCAGACACATATAGATAATATACATTCACTAAAAGTTAAAGTACACATAGACAAAATATAAAATATAAAGTTAAAACAAAATGATTGAAATTGAAATTGAATTTGCAAAGACTAGCAAACATCAAAGTTTCACTTACAATGAGCTCAGTTGGTATTCTGTCACTTTTAGTTAGTTAGTTAATTACATAACTTACAATACAGGACAAACAGCATGGATACAGTATCAACAAACAACATGATTTAAAAATAAAAATAAAGTTAAATGTAATAAAATGAGAGGATTTTTTCTCAAGTGCTGTGCTTTACACAGTTTTGTTGACTCCAGCTTGTCTTTATCGCTGCGCCATATAATGTATAGTCTATGTGTAGAACAGACTGTATAGCTGATACAGTAAAGATTGCCTATATATGTAGAATAAATGGCAGTAAAGGCTTTACGTGTCTGTGAAGCTGCAGTAGTCAGCGCTTTCTGCAGAGAAAACTGCAGCTTTTATCTGCTGCTCTCAGACTGATAAACAAGCAAATAAAGAAAACTGTGCAGAAAACTGTGACATCATTTGCATTTGCGCAGATAAGAAGAAAGAAAATTCAATAATCCGACAGTGAAGACCTCCAGACTTTATGTTCACAACTCTACTGTGACTTACTTTAATGATTTGGTCCTTCATCACCGCTGGGCCCACAAACAGAAGAACCGCTCCAAAGATCACCGTCAGGGCACCTGCCACTATAAATCCAATGGCTACTTTGGATTTATTTATGCGCATGGCTGCTGCTGCTGCTGCTGCTGCTGATGATGATGATGATGATGAGGTTTTGCCTCTGAGTCTGCAGAGCCACCGGGCTGAGATGTGACCGGGAGCTGCTGTGTGTTAGAGTCCAGCTGTGGACGGTGGGTGATGGACTGAGAGGAGGCTGAGGTCCGGTGCGCTGCCTGTGTTTATACTGTGCAGACCCCGCCTCAAACCCTCACGCTGCGGGGGCGTGTGTAAACTACACACTGTGCACTTCTCTCCCAAAACCATGCAAATTCATGTGAAGTCACACTGAAGTCAGATGACAGCTCCACTTGTCACTGTATGTTGTTTTGTGTAATTTGAAGCAGCGGTTGGACACCCAACTCAGATCATACACCTCCAGACTCTGACCGCTGTCTATGAAGCTGCTTCTGTCTGATGGAATAGAACAGAATAAAAAGCCTTTATTATCATTGCATCTGAAATACAATGAAATTAGGAGTGCTTCACCTGGATGGTGCATGTAAGTTAAAAAAAAGAAACATAGTGTAGAATATATATAAAGTGCTATTCCTGCACATTGCATTATTTTCATTTTGAGTGCTGAGTGAGAGAGTGAACGGCCCTGGGAAAGAAACTGTTCATGGCTCTGGTGGTCTGAGTTTTTAATGACCTGAGGGCAGAGGGTCAAACGGGTCGTGGCCAGGACGAGAACAGTTTGTGGACAGGCAGCGAGGGAAGAGAGCAGCTGGTGATTTTCTGTGTTAATAACCCTCTGCAGAGCTCTGAGACACGCTCCACTGTGGAGCGGTAAAAGGCCACAAGCAGCTTCTCATTCAGATTCTTTGCTTCAGGACTCAGATCAGGTAAAGAAGAGCACGGGAAGTGCATGATAAGAGCTGGTTAGGTCTGTCAGTGTGTTAGAGGTGTTAGGAGACGAGGTCAGAAGTTAGAAGTTAGCTGCTGCTCTGATAGCAGAGACCAGGACAGTCTGGACTGAGTCTTGTGTGCAGGGATGGTGATGAATATGCACTATATGAACATATGATGCATGCATAACCATAAGGAACAGCACCTACACTGCAGTCATAGCAACTTCGAATAAAGCTGGTTTTTCTGCTCTTGTGAAACGTGACGACACATTTCCAGCCGCCTGCCGTCGTGCAGCTTGTTGCTGTGTATCTCCCGCATGTGCTAAAGTCTTGAGGTCGATAGAAAGGTCACTGTCGTGTTATAGAGGGACGTGGTGGACTCTCTGATTTGCAGAGTTGACCTAATTATCCAAAAGAAATGGTTTGTCGTGGTCAATCTTTCGCCAAAACAGCGTGAGATCAGGAACTCTCACTGTCCCCGACCTCAGCAGTTAGAGGGCTCATCTCCCAGATGTCATGTATTTTAGTTTTGGGTTATCTTGAAGTGGGAATTAATCTAGAGGTCACATACTGTTTTATCCCACACTTTTCCACCTATTGTCTTCATCAGTCGTCCATCATAAAGACAAATGAGGAGAAACTACTTTAACTGTGGTGAATCCCAATGTTTCACACACTCGTTTACAAATGAATGACAAAGACGTAAAACTCACAGTTCTGCTGGTCAATAAGTAAAGCCAACGGTTTAATGTTTGTTTTGTATTTGTTCATGTAGACTGTAATGTGTCTTCCTGTCTGTAGTTATGTGGTTGTACACTGTGCAATGACAGTAAAGGCATCGTACTGGATTGGATTGACACAGAGATGCAGCCCTGGCACCAAGAACAAAAGCTTAAAAGACTAAAAGCTTTGCTAAGACTAACTCTGACATGTTCAGAATAATGACAAACTTAAAAACTAAAAGCTTCAATCAGAGAAACTAAACTCCAGAGCTAAAGCTGTCTCGGTGTCAGATTTTCACTACACGACTATCGTGGCCAAAAGATTTCAGGATAACGAGATGATAACGATGTCTGTGTCTGTGAGTAATAAGGTACAAAAAGTATTATATATATGTATATATATTTCCTTTTTTAAATATCACAGCCATCATCATGCGTCAGGACAAACCTGTGAGGATCTGACCCAGGAACAATTTGAACAAGTTTTATACATTAGAGAAAAAAACAACAAGCTTGATTCTGTCTTTAATGTTTCAGTCGTATTTAGTGGATGAATGAAAAAGAGAAATGAGGAGGATGTGAAGACGGACAATTTGAAGAAGTTGTTCCAACACATTCACGGCAGATTGTTGTTATTACTCTTTGGATTTGGAGCGATTAAACAAAAGAGATATAAGATGTTAATCAATGAGCTTCACAGGTGATGTAAAGGACGGAGCGAGGCTAGCTGTGTCGCCCTGTTTCCAGGACTCTGTGCTAAGCTAAGCTAACCCGCGGTAGCCTCATATTTAACAGACAGATCCGTCCTTCTCGGTGCAAGTGGAAGTGGATCGTTGTGAATGAGTGCAATCTCGTGTCATAACCCTGTTTATTGCAGTCAGCTGTGTTCCCCGAGCGCTCACATAGAGGACAGGAGCGGGAGAAGACTCCGTCAAATCTGAAGGGTAAAACGAGGAGGAAGCAGCAGGGGAAGCCAAGACGCCATTAAAGTTCAGAGAAGATGAAGAGCGCGGAGGAGATGCCCAAGGTCAGCTCTGGATAGGAAGCATTTCATTTTGGAGGTTAGCCTTAAGTGTAGGAAACAGGATTGGGTGTTGTTTGCCGTTGGGTTTCCTGAAATAAATTGAGATTCATGTGAAGAATGGCTCCCATGTCTGCGTGATATTGGCGGGGAGGAAAGCGAGGTCAGGCTCGATGGCACAGGTCAGGTCCGCAGAGCCAAATAAAGGAGGTGCTAAATTTTTGTATTTTTTCCTCTTTCTGTTTTCAACCTGTTTACACAGGATGGCTGACCTGTCTGTTGCCGGGGGTTACCTGCGTTCACGGGACAAGGTGAGGCAGAAATCACACATTCAGACAATTAATCAAACGAACAAAACTAATAATAAATAATAAAAAATAAATGATAAAGAGAAAAATGGTGAAAGTGTAAAAAGGTTTCAAACCAGCACTGAATAATAATAATAATAATTGTGATAATAACCTTTTCATGATGCTCACAGTGGACAGGTAGATGTTTGGTTTATGTTTAGCCCCGTGCTGTGACGCCCCCTGGAGGAGCTCTGAGGAAATAACCCTGATGATGCGACCTGGGGTTGGAGGTCAGTGTTAGCAAATCATTAACAAAAGGTCCTTCAACAATTATTCTTATTAATGCTTATTAATAACTCATCCACAAAGCTTGAGTAATTGATTAATTAACCATGAATAAATCCATTTATCTCAGTATAAACGATGCTTTATCAGAAAGTGGTACCAGCCTCGAAACATCTGTCAGATGGATTTTTGTTTCGTTTTTTAGCCCATGTTTGTTGACGTTTTGGAAAATGATCTATTTTTAACTTCCTGTTTGTTACGAGCCGTTGGACAAAGTGAAAACCATCAGTGACCACTGACTGAGGAGCTTCTTCTTCCTCCGGCTTCTCATCACATTCATGGTGTTTTCATGTCTGAGTTCAGGTCCCACTGAATCTTCACAAACATTTCCAGATGTTTCAGATGTTTTCGAAACAAAATGTGAGTTTTAGATATTGAGATCTGATGACTTGATAAATCTTTACTGATTCATCTGATTTGGTTTTTTGATCAGTTTGAGAGTTTTGATATAATGATAATAATCTTTATTTATTTAGCACCTTTCAAAACACAGTTACAAAGATAAAACTGATGAACAATAAAAATGAAAGATAATAAACAGTGTAAAGGTTTTACAACGACAATGAGGTTCAGTAAGAATTAGATGAAAGTCTAAAATGATTAAATTCATTGCTTAAAAAACAGAATGATGACTTTATCTATAATAGATTTCATTCATTAATGAGTTCAGACCGGAGAAAGCACACCTATTAAAAATATGTCTTTAAGAGACTAAAGAAGTCGCCGGGCGGATCCCCTCAGGGAGGCTGGTGTGAGGGGGGGGGGGGTCCGATGATGTGTGAATAAATGTAAACAGTAACAGAGACACGAGGAGCTCTCAGCCTGTTTGATTCTGTCATAGTAGCTCTCAGAGTAGTAATCATTTCTGTGCGAAGTCATGAGCTATGGCTAAAACGTGTTTTCTGACCTTTGACCTTGACGACTATGTCAAGTCTAATCGATTCCTAGTTGAGTCCCAGTTTAACGTTTGGGCAAAATATGAAGGAATTCCCTTCAAGAGCTCTGGAGATGTCACGTTCACAAGTCCAAAATCATGTTTTGTGAGGTCACCCTGACCTTGACCTTTGACCTTTAGCCACAAAAAAATCTAATCAGTTCACCCTTGAGTCCTCGTGAACATCTGTGCCAAATTTGAAGAAGTTCTGTCACGGCATTACTGAGATATTGTGTCCACGAGAATGGGACGGACGGACGGATGGACAACCTGAAAACAATATGGCGGCTCTGAACGAAAACGTTGGCGACCCCTGCAGGAGATGATTAGCTCAGGGGTCGCACTTCATCCTGAGGGGGAAAACATTCATATACGTTAAAACTTTTTCATGACAATCCATCCTATACATGTTGAAATATTTCACTCAAAACCGCAAACGTCACGTCGTGGTGGCGGCAGAGGGCGAGTCGGCGAGTTCATCGGAGTCATTGTGGTTCATCATCTGGACACCACGAATGTCAGAACAAGATTTCACACCGATCCATCCAGTCGCTGTTGAGACGTTTCAGTTTGGACTGCTGGAGAGAGAGTGTGTGTGTGTGTGTGTGTGTGTGTGTGTGTGTGTGTGTGTGTGTGTGTGTGTGGCGGCTTTCCTTCAGGCCGTGATCACATTGAGCGTGCTGTTACGTAATCACGGACCCTAAAAGTCGTTCTCAGTCACACCAGCTGGTAAAAGTGCATAAAGCTGCCTCTGTGATTCACGTCTAATGAAGCTCATGAATGTCGCCAAACCTGCCTCCAGGAAATAAAACTTTTAAGTCTCTTAACCACTGATGATATTTATTTCCTCACACAACTTTATTCATGGATTTGGTGAATTTGGGCGATGAAGGCTTCCTCTCTCTCTGAGCGTACACATGATCGCCTCATACATATTAAAGGGACATGAAGCCACAGAGCGGCGGCCCACCACAGCCCCTCATCTGACTGCGCTGTGAAATCTCCTCCTCGCCCTCAGATCATTTCAGGCCTTGAAAAGCACAGACTTTATATCCTGCACCGTCACACGCCGCACCGAGACTCTCCTCACGCGCTTTCCTTCCTAAATGCTGATGGTGGCATTTCGTAAAGAAAATTAAAAAAAAAAAAAGGAAGTATGGGACCATAAGGTTTGAAGCTTCCCCACAGCGTCCCGTGTTTCCAGTGTGATGTGTGTGTGTCATCATCGAAAATAAAACTTTCACCTTCATCTTCACTAAGTCATCACACAGGTCGTTGGAGTTTTGGAGTTAATTAACCCTCTGAGGTCTGAGGCCATTCTCTCGATTTCTGCATGATTTCTTAAATTCACCTTTAAAGGGAACTTGAATATAAATAATACACAAGTGCTTTATGTCACTTATTTTCAGAACAATCTCAGCTCTGTCTGTGATGCGGCTCCTTTCTGTCACAGACTGTGCAAAGACAGAATTTGCCCAAAACGCTGAAAAATTGAAGCCTAGTTTTTTTGAAATCCCTCAAATATTTTGTGAAAATAAACCCTCAGGAATTGTTTTGTTTTGGTGCTTGAAATGTGTTCAAAGTCTGTAGGTTCGTAAAAACAGTGCAACATGTGAGTGAAATAGATAAACAGATAATAAATGCTTATCACTCGTCGAGTCGTGGTGTCGTCTGTCTCTCTGCTTTAAACAAGTTTCAGAGGCGAAGAGTCACGTGATTTTGCAAGAACACTTAAGGGAGAGTGGAGAGTCTTTTTTAGTGTCTTCTGAGGATACGTGTTCATCACAACACGGCACACTCACATGACATGACCTACACTGTGTCAAGGTTGTGATTGTTAAATAAAACTAAAGAAACAATGAAAATTAGACGTGAAAAAAAACAGAATCTAAAAAGCAGCTTCAACAGTAAAATCAGAAAAATCACTTACTGCACCTTTAAAGCAGCATTAATAAATCATTATTATAACATTATAACAAGAGAGACTGAGAACAGATCAGTGTAACACACAAACCTGATTCTGATTGGACAATGACGGTCCAATCAGAGAACAGTGTAGTACATTTTCAAGATGGACGACAGGCGGGTTAAATTCAACTTGATTTCAAAGGTCGAAGGTCACGGTGAAGGAATTTGTTGAGATTTGGCTCTAATGTCCACTGGGACTCAAGGATGAACTGATTAGATTTTGGTGGTCAAAGGTCAAAGGTCGCTGTGACCTCACGTCATCATGATTGTGATATGTCAGGAACGCTCGGAGGGAGTTTCATCACTGTGACCTCACAAAACACATTTTTGACCATTAAATGATTAGGTTTTATATCCAAAGGGTCAAAGGTCGACTTCACTGTGACATAATGTTCTGCAAAGACACTTCTGGCCTCAGAAAGGAGCGAGTGTGACCTCACGGCCTGCGACTCGTCTGGTTGGTGGAGGAAACAGCCAGGAGGTGATTCTAGTTTTAGTTTCCTTTACAAATACAAATCTTTTCTACACATGTGAGAAAATTTCATTTCTCATTCAGATTCTCATGGAGCTTAATTTGAGGTCAAACAAGCACAACTACTGTTTTCATGTCCAGTGAGTGAGTCGCTCACGTGACCAGGCGGGAACAAACCGCCGATCTGCTATTGCACATATTGGTGTTTCTCTCACTGTGGAAACACTGGACCTTGATGAGCGTGTAGAAAGGAAGCAGTGAAGCAGTGATGGGAAACTAAACCTGTCGAATCAGTGTTACTGTAGGAAAAAGGCCAAAACAAGCACTTCGACACAAGATCATATTATTAGAACTGACGTGTTAACAAGACTCGAAAATGTGACGTAGGTTGATGTGGACCTTTGCAGGGCGAGGGAGCTGCTCCGTCACTGCGGACGCCTGTCCTCTGGCGTCCTCCGAGCAGGTGGAGGCGGAGCTAATCTCACCCACCTGTGGACACGCTGCAGTGTGTGTGTGTGTGTGTGTGTGTGTGTGTGTGTGTGTGTGTGTGTGTGTGTGTGTACGGCGCTGAGGAAGTGGGCTCCTCCTCCTTCGCTCCTGTGTAAACCGGCGTCACACTCACCAGCTCAGCTTCCTCTGCAGGGTCAGACGCCGACGCTGCAGTCTGATCTGATCTCAGTCGAACATGACGTCTGCTTCTCATCACGTCATCCACACAGATGTCATCTTACCTTTAGCTCTCTTCCTCTTTCTGCCCTGCACACAAACACAAAAACATCAGCCCGTCCATCTGGTATCAGCTGCAGTGCAGCGATGAAACACCAGTGTATCTGCATCGTTATCTCTGGCCGACCAGCAGGGCTGTCGCAGGCTCACACACACACACACACACACACACACACACACACACACACACACACACACACACACAGGCCCACATTAATGAGTCCAGGCTCTGCTATGCAAACTCCCAGAGTGCATCTGTGTCATAAAATGCTTAAACTCAAACCTTTATTTTACTGGGAAGGTCATTCACTCTCTTTTGTTTTTGCCCTGATACAAAATATACAAGTAAAAAAAATCCCAGATGAGCAATATACAGTTTAATGTATAAAAACAATGAAGCCATAAAAGCAATGAGACGTATGACAGAGGACAGAGTCTGTAGAAGCATCATGACTCACACAGTCACACGGCCATGAGTCGCCAACAGAGATTTAAACACATTAAAAGGATTAACTCGTCTAATTCGAATCTGTTTTGCACTTATTCGTCTTGTGTGGAGCTTAAAATTGAAAAGTTGATCTCAGTCCAAACGTGTTGATTCTCAAGGAACAAATAGTCTTTGGAAGATATGAGATAAGAATAAGACGTTTCAGGCTTTGTAAATAAAAACATCCTCGACTGAGATGCATAAATATAAGTAGAAATAAATAAATGTAGAAATAAATTAAATACAACCGATCATGCCGCTATAACCAATCCGGAAGGGCCGCCTACTTAATTAAATATATACACAGAAATAAATGAATAAATAAATGTATAAATATATAAATAAATAAATCTTGAAATGCATAAATAAATAAATGTAAAAATTGACTTTTTTTTATTATCAAAATGTTTTTATTTAGCATTTATTTATTTATTTATTGATTGATTGATTGATACTTATGTTATTTTTCATCTTTCATAGTGTTGTACAACAGTGGTCCCCAACCACCGGGCCATGGACCAGTACCGGGCCATGGACCAGTACCGGGCCATGGACCAGTACCGGGCATGTGATGACACAAACAGAAGCTCAACAGCTGTTCACTTGTTCACATTTATGTCTTTTACTCACAGCGTTCGGTGAAGACTCAGGGTGTCGACGCTGGATTCCTGCAGCCTGATAAACTGGAGACACAAACTGACGAGGCCCTTTGACAAACTGCAGCGGTGTCATCTGTCCACCAGGCGTCAGGATTTACCCTCTTTTTGTTTTAGATATAGTAACTGTGTGAATGAACTGTTGTGACATCTGTATCAACACAGGTACCTATCCCTAATATCTACTGAGCATCTTACCTGTCCCTGGCTGTGAGCACCTCCATGACCTGGCAGCACGGTGTTTTCCTGTCCCAGTGGTTGGAGCTGCTCCCGGTGGGAGACACCTGCCATATCCTCCACTCTGACTTCCTCCTGGCTGCAAATCAGCCCCAGCACATCAGGGGAAGGAGGAGGAAGCGGTGGAGGAAGGGTAGGTGGAGGGGGAGGGTTGGATGTGTCACCTTGCATTTTGTTTTCTCGCCCCCAGCACAGTGAAAACTTTCTCTTCCAGCTCCATCTCCTCCACAACACATCCACAGTCTGCACAGACGTGTGTTTCAGGGGCAGAGATGTATTTGTGTGCCGCCTCTCTGCAGGTCACTGAACTCGTCCAGAAGAAAGACTGATGTCTGCGTCTGTCTGGTGGCGACCGACACACTGAAAGAGGTTTTGAGACACTTTTACAAAGACTAACAAAGTATAAAAGCACCTGGTGCAAACTGGATTCTTGGCTGGAGTCAAGATGAGAAGTAGAAGTTAGGAGTCTGTTACTGAAAGAAGCACTAAATCGCTGCAACTGGAGGGAAAGTTCCTGATGTAAAAGTACACTATTCAATACAATGAGGTATTTTCATTTTTCCTTTTTTCTACCTTCTACTTTATGACAAACTCTTACCACTGAGTCTCAATTCAATTCAAAGAGCTGGATGTTGGTCTGAGCCATCAACCTGGGGCCAGTCCTGCCTCTCTGACGCCACATAATGACCAGCGAGTCCTCACGCTCCCTCTGGACCACGTGGCCACCGGGTGAAGACGCAGAGCCTCCACCAGGCGGCTGACACTGGCCCAGTTTGCAGGGCCCGAGTTCAGTCCAAGAAGACAGCTGAGAGATAATCAGAGAGCAGTGTGTGTTAATATACATCTGATAAACTGTCACCTGGGCTGCCTCTCCTGGTCTCTGGGAGGGAAGACAACTCGCTCTTCCTCCTGCTCTGTCTGGCAGGTGTTGCCAGGAGCTTGGAAGTACTTGTTACTGGCTTGAGGAAAAAGGTTTTGGATCAAAAATGAATTTTATGTTTGCAGGAAATGATAATACAGACAAACGCATGTACCTGGGCTGAAGTGGTGAAGGTGGAAACTGGAAAGCTGACCCCGGCAGCACCAGCAGCTTCTTTGTCACCTGGAGGGAGAGAGAGGTTTCAAATGTTAATGTTAATATTTGTGTGTGAAGATTTGTTACTAAAGATTCTGTTGCTGTTGATTCAACTACTTCTTTTTATTAAGCAAACTTACGTATGACAGTGAAATTCAGCTTTAACTTCATCCACAACTATTTATTGATTTTAAATAGTTGATTGTAATTGTACACTACAGTATTTCATTAATCAATTTATTACATTTACAGCAGCTGGGCAGAAAATAAAAAATAACAACGAATAGAATAAAATTCAATAAAATTCAATTAAATTGCTTTATATAAAAATAGAAAAATCGACATACCTAGCAGAAACATTGAATTAAAAAAGGCTGTTTATCCTCACATCTGGGTGATGAGCGATGTTCGTTCCGCCTCTGTGACGTGTCGCGTCCCAGCGAACACTGTCACACAAAAAGTACAAACACCTGCATCTCCATTCATTAGTGAGTCACAGGCGCTGCAGGTTAGACACACCTCACCACCGACTGCAACTCAACCGACTGGACTGCTGCTGCTTGTTGTGGCTGCCGATGAGCTGTGGCTTCTATTACAGTCAGTGCATGAAGACTGGATGTGTGGGTTGCTGTTTTGGGACAAATAGACAGGGGCAACTTTTGGAACAGACACAAAGCCTTCCATGGAGATTGAAAGCATGGTGGCAAATAGTGCTCTGGTTAAAGCCAGGGAAGGTAAGAGATGATTTCTCATGAATTTATGTCAGAAATGTTTGTGAAACTTAATTTTCTCAGTTCTTTTAATGAGCCAATGTGACAAAATGACAAGTAGCAGGATGTCAAAGGATGAGCTGCCTGTTATTATCAATACATGTGGAGCATGTGGTTTTACATCAATAACACAGACGGTTTCTGGACTTTGAATTTGGAAATTTTCCTTCCACACTTCATTGAATAAAGTTTGTCAGGATCACAGGTGAAGCTGATTCTCCAGTCGTTGTTTTTGGTCGGGTGATCTGAGGACTTCCGTAAACAATGAGGTGTTGACAGATGATGAATGATGAAACTGATAAAAAAAAAAACCAATCAGATAAATCAAGTGCACTGATTGATGAGCTCCTTAGACATCTCTTATGAATCCATGCCAACACTGGTTTTATTCTGTCTCAGAGTTTAGTCACTGTTTACCCTCAGTGAATTTACCCTCAGTGAATTTACCCTCAGTGAATTTACCCTCCGGGGCTGTTTGAACAGAGCAGAGCCACTCACAGCACAGATTAGAAACTTATCAGTTCTTAGTAAAGTGAAGAACTAAAATCTCCCTGAAACAATGTGCTGTTACGTGTGAGTTGGTAAAACTGTGTGAAGGGGAACATCAGATGTAATCTTCAAGCAGCAGTGTGGCTATTTAAGTTTGAAAGTAAGTTGCAGAGTAATGTGGTCCCACAGGCTTTACCTACCTGCTCCACAGCTATTAATAGTTCATTCACTGTAGTCTGAAACCTGACGGGCCGGACGCGCATGTACGCGTGCATGTGTGTATGACATCCTGCTGATAGACGTGTCAGTCTTTCATCATCCCTCTTGGTCATGTATTTCTGCAACATTACAACCTATAAGGGTTTATTCCCCCTGTTTGTTTGTCTGTCTGTCTGTCTGTCTGTCTGTCTGTCTGTCTGTCTGTCTGTCTGTCTGTCTGTCTGTCTGTCTGTCTGTCTGACCCTGCAGGCGGAGGGAGCAAAGGCCGGAGATGCAAATGGAGAGAGATGCTTCGCTTTCCTCACATCAGTCAGTGTGTGGACCTGGCCATGAACATAGGTGTGTGTGTGTGTGTGTGTGTGTGTGTGTGTGTGTGTGTGTGTGTGTGTTTTAATTTGAAGTCATTAGATGATGTGGTTCGTCATGTGATTTCACATCATGTTTTAACTCCTCCGTCAGAACGAGACTACCACAGTCTGTGTGTGCAGCAGCCCATCGGCAAGAAGCTGTTCCAGCTCTTCTGTCGGAGTCGTCCCGACCTGCAGAACTACATTTCCCTCCAGGATGCTTTGGTACAATCAAAACTGATGATTCATAAAAATGATTCATAGGATTCCTACTATAAGAAAAGCAAAGCAACTTAAAGCTAAAAAAAAAAGTCAAAGTGCAGTAAACAATTAGAAGAAACACACAAAGAAGTATTAAAGATGACGAAGCAGCAGATCAACTGTGGGAGAAACGGTGGGAAAAGTTTTTGAATGGAGTTCAGTCACACTGTGTTCTCAGTGTGTAACACAATACGAGCAGGGAGCGGGAAGAAGTAGAAGGAAATGATTAGAAAAAAATGATAAAGGAGCAACTAATGGTCACAGGAAACACTGGTTCATTTTACAAAAATAAAACGGACATCTACCTTTATACTGTACGAAACCTTTAAATTATATTGAGGAGCAGAAGTCTGTGTAATCAAATTAACAACAAAGGAAAAACTATGACAGAGTGGCCAACATCTGGATGAAGTACGGTGATAATTAGCAGGACGAAGTTAAAGAACAGACATGTTTCTTTGCAGTGAACATGTAATAGCTGCTGTATATTTGGCTTTAGTAATTAAACGTCTGATATTAGTCAAACATGCAGGTTTCTGAGCCTGAGGTCTCAGTACGCAGGATGTGGTCAGTGCGAAACTGTAACATGTGGATGTGTTTCCTCTTTGTCTCCTTTAGGACACTTTTGAGACAAAGTCGGACGAGGAGCGGATGGATTTTGGCTTCAGCATCATTCAGAGATTCCTCATGAATCAGGTCTGACAACTACAGTCCAAACACACGTCTTCGCTTCTTCACAAATATTCATGTTTATGAATCTTTGGATCATGCAGTAATAAATGCTGCTGTTTTAACTCTAACTCATCCATGTTTCCTCAGTCCAATCAGCGCGTCTCCATCGTGCTGAGGCATGAACAGAGCTGCATCCAGAGTCTGGAGCTCAATCCCTGTGGCGACGTCTTTCATGACTGCAGGGAGTAAGTGCAACCCCTCCACACTCCTCCTACTGTGTGCATATGTTTGCGGGGGGAATAATGTGTAACCTCTGTATTTAATGGGAGCAGAGACCTGCATAGATACCTCTGCGGAGAGCCCTTCGTCCTGTACCAGGAGAGCATGTTCTTTGACCGTTTCCTGCAGTGGAAGATGTTGGAGAGGTCAGTATGTGTGTGTTCTGAGGAAACACACCGTGTGACAGATCAGCGGTTGGTTGAGTAGCTGGTTTATCTGCTTGTACATAATACACTCCACTGCAATTACTGTTGACTCTGTGCCACATTTAGCTCACAGATTTGTATTGGAGGGAAAAAAAAAGACCCGCTGAGAATGAAAACAACCTCTTTCTCTTGAAGGCAGCCAATCAGCAAGCAGACGTTCAGACAGTACAGACTGCTGGGGAAAGGAGGGTTTGGAGAGGTAAGACTGCAGCACATCACATCAGTGACAACACCAGTTTCTTATGGACATTACTGTAAGAGTCAATTCACCAAAATAATAAAAGATAAAAAACACATATTCTCATTTACACCTGATGGCAACTTCAAACACAGATGGTTTTGGTTTCATCTTCACTCACGCGACTTTGGAGAGGAGGGGGATTTTATTTAGTGTTTACTACTGTTGTTATAGAAACTCAGGTTTCTTCAGATGAAAGTTGTTCCTGTTAAATCTGTTGTCAGAGATCGATATCGCAAAACCTGAGCGAATAAAAGCAAAAGGACCTGCAGGGCTGCATACCGACAGCTTCATTTCACACACATTTCATTCCCCTATTTTCAGCTTCTTGTAACCAGTCAGTAACGCAGCATTACAACCTGTACAGCTGCATCCAACATCTGTTCTCCTCTTAGCTGGTTAACAAGCTGCTGCTGCTGCTGCTGCTCCAGCTGCTGCTGCTGCTCCAGCTGTTGCTGCTGCTCCAGCTGCTGCTGCTGCTCCAGCTGTTGCTGCTGCTGCTGCTGCTCCAGCTGTTGCTGCTGCTGCTCCAGCTGCTGCTGCTGCTGCTGCTCCTGCTGCTGCTGCTGCTGCTGCTGCTGCTCCAGCTGCTGCTGCTGCTCCAGCTGCTGCTGCTCCAGCTGCTGCTGCTGCTGCTGCTCCAGCTGTTGCTGCTGCTGCTGCTGCTCCAGCTGTTGCTGCTGCTGCTCCAGCTGCTGCTGCTGCTGCTGCTCCAGCTGCTGCTCCAGCTGCTGCTGCTCCAGCTGCTGCTGCTGCTGCTGCTCCAGCTGCTGCTGCTGCTGCTGCTCCAGCTGCTGCTGCTGCTGCTCCAGCTGCTGCTGCTCCAGCTGCTGCTGCTCCAGCTGCTGCTGCTCCAGCTGCTGCTGCTGCTCCAGCTGCTGCTGCTGCTCCAGCTGCTGCTGCTGCTGCTCCAGCTGCTGCTGCTGCTGCTCCAGCTGCTGCTGCTCCTGCTGCTCCAGCTGCTGCTCCAGCTGCTGCTGCTCCAGCTGCTGCTGCTCCAGCTGCTGCTGCTCCAGCTGCTGCTCCAGCTGCTGCTCCAGCTGCTGCTGCATGCAGGAAGGAGAGAGACCCCGTTTAAACGCCTGTCTCTGACTCGCTCCGTGTAATTCTTCCTGTCCTAACCAGCTGTTTATTTGATGGAGGTGATCTGCCAACATGCAATCAGCCTGAGACAGGAAACAAAAAAGTTCCTCTTATTGGCTTTGGCCTTAATATGAGAAAAAAAGGAATTAAAAGGAGTTTTTTAAGATCATTTAGTTTAAAACATTCAGAATATTCTATCTATATCTCCCTACCTACATATCTACCTATCTACCTATCTCTCTATCTCTCCATCATCCAGTATTTGTTGGAGCTTGTCCCATGTTACAGAATAAAGGTCTGGACATCTCGGCCTCTGCTGCTTCGTCTTTTTAAATCTGTCTCTTCAAACTTTAATGGAAATGCAAAACTTAAACTCTTTTAAATTTAACAATTCATTTGCTGTGTGTGTGTGTGTTGCTCTGCACACACTCAGCTTTCAGTCACACGGTCTGTTGGAGTGTCTTTGCTCACCTTGCGTCTCGCCTCCAGGTGTGGGCTTGTCAGGTGCGAGCCACAGGGATGATGTACGCCTGCAAAAAGCTGGAGAAGACCCACGTGAAGAAGAGGCGGGGAGAGGCCATGGCTCTGAATGAGAAACAGATACTGGAGGGGCTGGACAGTCGATTTGTGGTGAGACTTACAGCGGTTTATATCACACTGTGATGTGAGGGTCAGCAGATCTAAGTGTTTACTGAGGTGTTCGTTAACAGCTCTGACTCCTCCTCCTGTGCACACCTGTCCGTGGAAACTGCTGCTTAAACAATATAATAATAATCATTTTAAACACTTAAAATGTCCTTGTATCTCTGCACAACTCCATTAAATTGTGATATAATCAATTAACTAAATGTTTATCTGCTGCTCATGTTTTACTAAGTGAATTTTAAAGTTTTAAATTGTGATATAAACTATTTACTAATATATATACTAGTAATAAGCTTTAAACTTCGTCCCTCTGTGTCAAGGTGAATCTGGCGTACGCCTATGAGACCAAGCACGCGCTCTGCATGGTGCTGACCATGATGAGCGGCGGCGACTTGAGTTTTCACATCTACAACATTGGCGTGCCGGGCCTGGAGAGAGGCAGGGTCCGTTTCTACGCCGCAGAGGTCTGCTGCGGTTTGATCCACCTGCACCAGAAGTCGATACTGTACAGGTCAGTACCGGAAACATGTGACATCACATCTTTACTCTCCTGGAACAGAATCTAATGTTGTGTTTGATGTTCCAGGGATCTGAAACCAGAAAACATCCTGCTGGACGACCACGGTACGTAGCTCCGCAATTACCGGTGATGAGTGAACAATGAGCAGCTGGTTCTGTTCTGTCACAGAACCTGATGACATCTGTAACAGCAGCTTCTGACGAGGATATTTTTAGCTCTAAAATTTGACTAGATTGAGTTCAGCCAAACAATGCGTCAGCCAATCAGATTCATTCCTCACATACCTGTTCTCGAGGAGGAAGCAGCGCTGATGGTATTTTGACATGGATACAAACAAAAGGCGGGTTGAGGAAGCGAAAGCCTGTGGGAGTCAGGTGTGGTGGAGTCTATTTTAAGAAACCTCTGCACCTGTTTTGTTCTTGGAACCACCTGTTTAACATGTCTGAGTGTTACTACAAAGCCCCGGTCCCAGCGCTCAACACACACTTCCTGTACTGGTGCCAAAAACCACAACTGGGGGGGGGGGGATTGATAAGGAAGAAAAGGGAAAGTGCGTCATAACAGCAAGAAATCTCAACCACAAAACCAGTTCAGCGGATTCTTCTCTTTTGTTTTTGTTCCCCCAAGGACACATCCGCATCTCGGACCTGGGCCTGGCCGTGAGGCTGTCTGAGGGGAGTCTGGTGCGAGGCAGGGTGGGCACGCACGGATATATGGGTATGTATGTATGTGACTCACATTATTAGTTTTTCTATGGGGGCAGTAAATGCAGGAATCGGCCAGAGGGTGTAAAGCAGCGTGGCAGCCGTCAGAGAGCTGCACAGGAAGTCTGCAGGTTGAACTCTAATGTCTTATTTTGTTGACTTTCCTCAGTGTGTTTCCATCCACATGTTTTATCCATAAAACTGTGGAAAATCACTAAAGTTTCTGCACGTCGAGATGGAAAAGTTGTATTGATGAAAAGAAATGTGATGACAGAGTGTAATGGAAACATTCCCAGAATAAATGACGACGTACATGAAGCATGTGATATAAATACTTTGTCTGAGGAGGTTGTTGTTGCTGTGACGTTGTCGCAGTTGAAGTTAATCCAGCTGGCTGCAGACACTGGCGTATTTATAGTCTCGTTGACTCGTGTGAATTCTTCTCAAATCAATACAGGAAGTGAAAAAGTGAACGGACCAATGAAGAGACTGTAACCGAACGTGTATATATTCACATTACAGCAGAGGATGGAAACACACAATCATTTCATTTGCTTTTGCTGATGATTAGAAAGAATTAGATGTTGGAGGTTTGGTTAAGACTAAGTCATGAACTATCTACGACTTGTTCTTTCTGCACAGTTCCAACATTAGGATTCAAATCCTTCCACTAGTTGTAGAGACATTATTTACAGTTTGGACTAAAGTGGTGGATTCACTGAGCTGCTGACCCAGATTACCGTTACTGGGGCCTGATGGGAAATACAAAAAAAACTGGTGTTTGATGGGACGTAAACCTGCACGACTAAAGATCATCTGCACACGCACACGCCATAAAACAAACAAACTATATCTACAAGTACATAACAAAATCTTCAAGCACTGACGTCCTGATTTCAGCCCCCGAGGTGATCAGCCACGACTACTACGGGATGAGCGCAGACTGGTGGGGCCTCGGCTGTCTCATTTATGAAATGACGGCAGGGAAACCGCCGTTCAGGGTGCGAGGAGAACATCCTCACCCCACAGAGATGGAGAGGAGGATTCATACGGAGCAGGAGGTATACAACGACAAGTTCTACAAGGAGGTGAAAGCCCTCTGCTCCTCGGTGAGTTCGTAGGAATCACAGCAGGAAACTTTCACATACGCGATACGTCTTTCTTTTACCTGAGACATTAACAGGTTTTATTTCCTGTTGTAGCTGCTGACTAAAGACCCGCAGCTGAGGCTGGGCTGTCAGGGCGCAAAGGGGGGAGAGGTACAGTCACATCCGTTCTTCCAGCAGATCAACTTCAGGATGTTGGAGGCGGGACTCGTCGAGCCGCCGTTTAAACCTGATGTAAGAAACCCAACGATTTACCAACTATTATAGTTATAAGAAGATTTGGATGGATGAGGGATGTAACATTTTATCTTTCTGGTTCATTTTCTAATAATTGAGGAGATTTTTCTTGAGAAAAATAATAATAATAATTATTATTATATAATTTGGTCCTAATCATACAGGAACAATAGACAGTTCTGTCTGTGAGCAGATGTTGATTTCCAGAGAAACATCCTTGAATGAACGGCCACATCTAAACCTTTCAAGCTTGTTAATCAATAGCTAATAACTCATTTAATTAGTCTGTATAGATTGGTCATAATAAGCCATTAATTAGAAATCCAGTTCTTCTTTGAAACTGGTCTGAATCCTTTAACATGAGCTGCTTTGTGTCAGTTTGTGAACTCTGCAGATTAACATTTCTCTTTTAAATTACTGTAGAAACTGTAGATTTATTGGCTCATAAACTTTTTATAAAATGTGGTTTTCCAGCATTTTAATGTTGTAGCTGTTTGAGGCGGAGCTAATTTGCACTTTGATATACATAATAATGATAATATAATCCATAACAATGCTCCGTTGAGAAACCATACGCTGTGATAAAGTGGCTCTGGGTCTGCGCTTCCTGCTCCAGCCCAGACAGGTGTACTGCAGTGATGTGCAGGACATCGAGGAGTTCTCCACCGTGAAGGGCGTCGTCCTGGACGACACCGACAGCAACTTCTACTCCAAGTTCAACACGGGCAGCGTTCCTAACAGCTGGCAAAATGAGGTGTGGCCACTCACAGGTTACATCACCTGCCCTGAAAGAAACAACAGCCTTAACATCTGACTCTCTCTCCCCTGTAGATGATAGAGATGGGATGTTTCAGGGAGCTGAATATTTTTGGCCCCGTCGGGTCTCGATCCCCAGACCTGGACTGGTCCCAGACCCCCGAGAACCCCAAACGCAGCCTGCTGGACCGAATCTTCCGCCGACATGTAAGAACACAGTCCACTGCTGCCAACACTGTCACTGTTTCTTTACAGCTGCATGAAAGCCTGAAACGTTTCTCTGCTCGCTCTCCTGCAGCAGCAACCTGCAGACTCATCAGACGACAGCAGACAGGGTTTGGTGTCCAGTGAAACCTACATGAAGTCAGGACTGCTCAGCACCGCGCTCTGAACACCGTCACAGCACAGACACTAAAAACAACCAGCATCCATCCACTGTAGCTGCCAAGGACAACGGAGGCGGACCTGTGTTTGTACTCTTCTCCATGTTATAGCACTTGTTTCATTTTACTGTCAGTTACACACACGCACCAACTCTCATTTCCATCCATTTTAAAGACAGCTAGCTTTTCGTTGAAGTCCTTGAATTTTGATACAAAATGCTTGAAACATGAAGATACTGCAACTAATTTCACCAGCCGTATGAGCCATAAATAAACCGTGTTTTTAATCCAGTGATTCCCAAAAAACTTTGTATCTGTTAATAAATATTAAGATTGTCTTCTCTAATTTCTGCTTTTGTCGGCGTCTGAAATCCTTTAAATAAAACAAATATGCAACTGCTCACAATTCACGTCACACAATGACCATAACCTGCCGTAGTGTATAGAAGATAGGTTCTATATTAATACTGTGAAAGTATCAAAGCCTCAGTCCACAGAGAAATGCACACAGCCTGTATTCAGAAACTGAGCCTTAAAACCAGCCGTCAGGACTTCTGGAACTTTGTGATGTCACAACAAAGCAGTCACCAAGCCCCGCCCACCTGGACCCACCATCCAAACCTTGCAGGATTTGGTTTCTCTGAGTGTTTTTACCTGAAATCTGCTTTATTTTTATTGGATCAGTCAGAAAACAGTCAGCCAATCAGAGGAGAGGCTCAGAGCCTCCTCTCTTCTGATTGGCTCACAGACCTGTTGTTACTAGAGCTCCAGAGAGAAGCCTGAGAGAGGAGATGTAAAACACTGAGATGGTTTTTGGTTCTTAAATCCTTACATCTATTATACTCCATACTTTTATTTTACTAATTTTATTTTTACTACTATACTACTAATTAATGTCACACACATGAATCTTTCATTAATGAGTTCAACTTTGTCCGTGTAGCATTTTTTTTTATTTAACCCAGAGTATAAAACAGTAAATAACCAAGACATGTTGTAAAACAAATAAAATTAGAAAAAAGACAGAACACACTAAAGAGTGGAGGATCAACTGTTGTCTACAGAAATGTTGAAGTGGGTTCGATTGGCCGCAACTCTACGCAGAACATCAGAGGCAGAACACGACCGGACGTCCTGTCAGGTTCTCTACAGAACAATAACTTCAAAATATACACATTTCAAAGCAGAGCACCAAAAATGAGCTGATTCAGTTGTTAAATGTTCAGGGTGGGAAGTCAAATGATGATACGCAGCCGTCCTTTAAAGGATTCATTAGGTTTTAACTTCCTGTCAGGAAATACTAATATCGCAGGAGTCAGAATCAGCCGTGGACCGAGAGGTTTTTACTGCAGCGTGTTGTGTTTTCATTTCACTGTCTGAAGGAGGAACGGTGTTTTTACTGGCGGGCGTGTGCGTACTGATTCAAGCCGCGTTCATCCTTCCCACGGAGGGCTGCGTCGTCCGTCCACCTCCGTCTCCACGTGGTACAGCATATCAGCCAGCGTGTGCTCGATCACGGCTCCCCAGCCCATGTCGCTCATCTGGAAGGGAGGGAAAGCAGATGTTAGAGTGAGGTTTGTCAAGTCATCTGTGACAGGAAGTGAATCTATACTCAAGCTCTCACCGGCTGGAACTTGACGTCCTTCGGAGGGTGTTTGAAATGTGGCCCGAAATTAACTGACACCTGAAGAGAGGGAGAGGGAGAGAGAGAGAGAGGAGAGAGAGAGAGAGACAGAGAGACACAGAGACAGAGAGAGATAGAGAGACAGAGAGAGAAGAGGAAACATTTAGTGACATTTAGAAAATTAAGAAGCCTCATAAGTCACAAGCAGGACAGGTGTTCATGTACTGACCGTGCAGCTCTTGTAGAGTGAGATTGCAGGGAAGTACATGCCTTCAAACAGGTTTTCAAATGCAACACCTTGGCTCACTCCGTTTTTATAGAATATCATCTGAAAAACAGGATCCGAGAATTAACAGCAGTCGACAACGCCACGTTTTATAATGGGATTTTATTCTGGAGGGGGGTTCTCTCACCCTGCTGGGGGTGGTGGACTTGAGGCTTTTCTCTGCTTTGTCCACGTAGTCCTTCTCCTCAAAGTACAGGTAGCTCTTGAACTTGATTAGCGCCTGAGAACAGAACAGATTCGAGGAGAGACGTCAGAACGACGACGTGTGCAGGGTCGGCGAAGCCCTCGTTATCCCTCAGCTGTTACCTTGTCCTTGTACGTATCGGGCAGAGCCTTGGCCGTCTCTGTGCCGTCGGGCAGCTCTATGAAGAAGCCCAGCGTGTCTCCCTGACCGTACCCGGAGGAATAATGCTTTCCTATGGACTGGTGGAAGCGCGTGCCCTTCTTACTGCGCCACGAGTAGCTGAACTTGTCGTAACCCAGAGGCGCCTGCAGGTTACCTGTGATGTCAAAAGAGGCGAAAATGTTTCAACACTTCAACAAGTCTCCGCTGACCCCACCCACCCAGACTGTGTTCGTCTGAGAAGCTGCATCCTGTAGAATAAAAAACAAGCGCCTCATACTCAGTCTCATCTAGACGCCAAACATGTTGAACTAGAATCGCCACCTCACGGTTGTATCCCTCCACCGAGCTGCAGGAATCATGTTCACAGTCTCTCCTTCTATTCCTGAGTTACAGCGTTCAAGTGTTTTCACAGAACATTATGATGTCATTACTTCATAATTTTCTGTGTTAAATTGCGTCATAATCAGCATATTAATTAGCGTGTTACAGCCAAAAAATGTGTTTCGTGAGGCCAGTGACCTTTGACCTCCAAAAACTAATCAGTTCATCTGTGAGTCCACAAGGACGTTTGTGTCACTGAGATGTCACGTTCATATACAACCTACATACATACAACATAACGACTGTTCCCGACACGAGCAAAGAAAAGTTAAAGAGTTGCTTTATTTTGAAAATGTTCACACGTTATCTTCCTGTCAAACAAACCTTTAATTTGGAACTACAGTTTCTGAACCACTGAACTACTGTATTACTCCACATATCAGCTGTTCCAGTAGGTGTGCTTGTGTTCAATGGTTCACAAACCGTACTTTCAAAGTAAAGGTCTGTTTGACAGGAAGATAAAGTGGTGAAAATATTCAAAATAAAGCAACGTCCGCAGCGGCTCATCACTCGGTGCTTCTCTAAACTGAATATACTGCAGGTAAACACACTGGCTGAGTAATTAAACTTTAAAAACATTGTTGGATCAACACATTAGTCCGAACAGCTCAGAGGTTCCACTGACCGAGCGGTTGAGACCAGCCGAGCCGGGCCGCCGTCTCCGATGGCATTTCCTCGACAGAGACCTCGAAGTACCAGGAGCCTTTCCGGACGCCGTGGGAGGCTCGCACCATGGAGTAACCCTTCTCTCCCGTCACCGTCAGACGGTCGTCGGAGATCTTCAGCTGAGGCGCTGCCACGTGAAACACACAGCAGTTTGTTACACAGCACACAGAAACAACAGGGTGTCCAAACACTTCCTGAAATCTGATTCAACACTTTTTACATTAATGTTATGAATTCCATGAAACAAGAACAATTCACACGTCTAAAACTTAACTTTTACTTTCAATTTGCTTGTTTGGAAACAACAGGAAAGTGTCAAATGATGATTTCTCGTGGGTTCAAGCTTCACTTTCATAAAAAGACTTTTCAGATGTTTTAAAGTCTTAAATTAACAAAAAAAGGAAGAAAACATAAGAAATGTGTGTCTGGGTTGTGAGTACCTCTGTCATGTAACGCCAGCAGCACCCTCTCATACAGACAGGCCCTGTACAGATCACCAGGGATGGGTTTGCCGGCCCAGCAGTCCAGCTCCAGCTTCTCCGGGTCTGGGGCGTGGGGGTCCGGTTCTGCCAGGATGTAACGGTAGCCATCTTTGTTAAAGGGGTGCTCCAGCGGGTAACCGTGAGGAGGCAGACGCTGGGCCGAGAACAGAGGGTCGCTGCGACGAGGGAGGAGGAGGAAGAAGAGGAAGAGGAGGAAGAAGAGGAGGACAGGTTTGTTTTGTGTCTGCTGTATCTTCCTCCTCTGTGAAGCCTGCAGACGTCAGTGACCTAGAAAAACTTCTTTCTATCTGCTGCACTCGACTAAAGCTGGAATTAAAGCTGCACTCGCAGCACATAGTGTCTCAACACTTAATGACAAACATAGTTCAGGCACCAGAGCGCAGCAATTAAATCTGATTTTACACACAGAGCCGTAAAGCTACAACGCCTCAAGAGGAAAATACCTCACGTCTCACAGAAAACTAATAATGTCACTTCACTTCACAGAAAAAAACATGGAGGCTCATCTCAGGTTACATCACAAGGGAGGTGTGTGTGTGTGTGTGTGTGTGTGTGTGTGTGTGTGTGTGTGTGTGTGTGTGTGTGTGTGTGTGTGTGTGTGTGTGTGTGTGTGTGTGGACTGACAGCTCCTGTACCTGCGGGTTCTCTTCGTGGCCCCTGCAGCTGTTCCCTCCTGCTGCTGCTGCTGCTTACGTTTGGCTCCTCGTCCTTTTCCCGGGCCGGGGGCCAAAGCACCTTCAAATTATAAAAAACAAAAACAAAACAAAACAAAAACACTCCAGATTACACACAAATTACACACTGAATACACACAAAACACACACACAGACACACGCACGCACAGGCAGTCAATGGCAAAGGTAATATACGCTGTTACCAGTTTATTAGGTACAGTCAGTCAGAACTGATGCAGTTGGACACATCGGTCCTGATGAAGGTCAAACTGATTTTAGACGTTTGTTCTTTTTTACGAAGTTGAATGTTTTTAATGTGGACAGAAAAATGATGTCATTATTTTATAAATCTTGTATCTAATGCTCTGCACTAATCGCCCTCCTCACTCTGAGTCTGAAGCCCCTCCCTCAGGCCGGTGACTCAGAGTTTCCCGCTTCACATGTTCCTTCATCCCGTGTGTAACAGCCCTGTTAACTGTCATTTTATAGTGTGTTGTGTTTTCAGTGTGTGGTGTTCTTATTGTGTTGTTTTTATAGTGTCTCTGGTCGTTGTGGACGCTGCCGTTACACCGAGAAGTGTTTCTAATATTTTGTCCGTCACATTTCTGTGAATGAAAGCAGACTTCATATTAAAACACACCTCCTACCTTCATGAAGGTGGGCTTCACTGAAGGGCTGTTGTGTTACACTGCGTCAGTTTTATCTAGGTGTTCTTAATAATAAGATAAAAGGACCAGCAGAACTCCAGGGGGAGGCGAGAGGACCAATAAGACTCTGCTGCCGGGAGGTGCAGTCACTACTAATGCGTCTTTACAGCTTCAAACTTTTTCCTCTTCCATTTCTTTGATTTCGAAGACTGCCACTGAGCGTGCGCACACACACACACACACACGCACACACACACGCACACACACGCACACACACACACAGTGAAAGCAGGTTATTAGCTGTGTGGTGTGCACACAGGGAGACAGCAGGCACAAATAAAGGCAGGAATTAGTTCGCATGGCATCTTCCAAACACTATCAGCCTCTCGTGATTCCTCGTCAGTGTGAACCTGCCACATTGTTCTGTCAGTGCTGAGGTTGACACTGGTAAATTTAATAATGTTTAAACCTCGTGAGAAGGGTCTAAAATCCTTCATTCATACTAATAATAAACTAATAATAACAATAATAATCACCTGGTTCCCAGGTACAGAAACCAAAACGAAGCCCTGGCTGTGCAATCGCCACAAAGGAAACTCACTTATGATGTTTATATTTTAAGAAAAGAAGCTTGTTAATATAATTAACACATTAAAATCATTAAATTCATGTGGAAGACAAAGCTGTTCCACATCCTCTGGTTAATTAACGCTGACACGGATGATTTAGTTAATGACTGCAGTCGTTAAGTCGGTACATTAACATCACATGAAGCCGTTTTGTCCTCAGCTCCACTGGGAAGTCTCAGGAGTTATCTTCTACATCTAATGAGTTTGGTTCAATTTGAACAGAATTATCATAATTAAATATGAACACACAGGTGGTGGAGGAGGAGGAGGCTAATTAGTGTTGGATGAAAGCCAACAGAAAATCAACAATGGCTCTCTGCTCTCACCTGTGAGGTGGGGATGAGGGCAGAGAGTCATTTCAGTGAGGAGATTTTTTTTTTAGGGATTTCAGGATCCATTAGCAGCAAGCCAGAGACAAGGAAGATACGTTCACTGATCAAAGGGGGGGGGGGGGGGGGTAAAGCTTTTGGGAGGAGGGCACCAAACAGATGCAGAGAGCAGACAGGGAGGTTACGACTGGACGTGGATGAAGTTGCCCACAAGATGTTTTTACTGAGGATCAGTTTGGCTAGAGTTTGGTTCGAGGTGTGTGTGTGTGTGTGTGTGTGTGTGTGTGTGCGTGTGTGTGTGTGTGTGTGTGTGTGGGTTGGGGGTGGGGGGGGGTTCCTGATTGGAAACTAAACTCAGGGCCAACTTCTATCCAGAGGGTTACGACACAGAAACACAGTGATCAGCTCCAGATGCCAAAACACCACATAGTCACCTGAGAAAGAAGATCCACCTGGAACACAATGCACAGAGTCACCAGGGTCATCACGGTCAAGCTCCTACTCTCAGTGTGGGGACTTTATACTGGGTAAACTGGGTGCTGTCACGCCTGACCTGTTCGGTTCAGCTCCATCAACCGTCTCTGTTTTTTTGGGCTGTCAATCAAACTCTGGTGAGGACTTACCAACCAGACTAGCACTTTGTAACATTGATTTTGAAAAGTGCTCAATAAATACAGATTAATATTATTATAACCTATATGTATAACCCTGCAGAGATTTCCCCTGATCCATCAGAAAGTGACAGGGAGTAAAAACAGGTGTTTTAACGCAGCATGAAACACAACAACATAGTAACTATCCTTTTCTAATATTACAGGATAAATGCCTCTTTTGTTCGTTTCTGTCTGTTTATCACTATTTAAAATAAACCATGTGTAGTCGCAGTCTTGACTGATAATATTCATAAGCAGTTATTTCTCCAGAAGCTCTCTGGGAAGATAAATGAACACATGAAGGTTCAGTAAAGTGCAGTGAGTCACCAGAACTTGATTTCTCCACTCAGCTCCATGCAGCGCTGAGGAACATGAACCAGACCAGAAATAAAAAGCTCCAATAAATCACTTTTTTACCTAATGAACCAAACTACAGGAGTGAGAGCACCCTCATACCTTTGTTGAAACAGAATGTGAAACTCTCATCAAGTAAAAACTATCATTTCTTTCTAGTTTGGATTTTGATCATTATATTCGTACCATTGAGGCCACCAGCCGTGGGAGTAGCAGTGGTCTGTTTCTGTGTGTCGTACGACGGTCCGATGTTTCCAAGGTCCTACAGAAGTCAGAAGTTATACATTAGATATGTAAACAGACGATCTTTGGATTCTACATCCGACGCTCCCAACACTGTGCTATATGTAACAGCTGAGGGGTAAATACCTGGTCCAACAGGCCAAACTTGGGGTACTCCTCCTCTGGGTCTTTACTGCCGGGGTCAGGGTGTTCCTTCACCAGAAAAACATCTCGCTCTTTACTCTGGAAAATAAAACAAGAAACAAAAGTGTTATTACTGTGCTATAAGAGTATTAATCTCACATTACTTTTGATCCATGTGGTGATGTGCTTCTTTTACGGCCTCATTACACAAAGGCGTCAAAAGTTGGAGCCGCAGAAACACCGGAAGGAGGCAACTAGCAGGGAAGAGTGAGACATCAACATTTCTTCTCACTGGTTTTTATATGACGGATATGAAGCAGCTACTGGTCTGTATTTTCCCACTATGCACCACAACGTTACCATTGTCTTCACTATGTTGTTGGGCCAGGTGAGCTTCCCCGGTCTCTGACGAGTCGTCATGCACTCCCAGTACTTGTCGATGAACGGTATGATATCCTGCAACAAAGAATTTAGAAAAACAGACAAATATTTGCGTAAATGAAAAAAAACAAACGACAACAAATGTTCGTCACACTGTTTGTATTCTTCTTTAGAAGTTAATATCGGCATAATTCGACCGGCTGTTTCCCTCTCAGGCAGAAATAAGAATTGTGATGTGTGAAAATATAGTGAAGTGCATCAACCTGAGGGTGTGTAACTGATAGCAATTTAAATGGGAAATTAGTATGTATATATTTCTTTTTTGTGAATTCCTTCTCATTTATACATATTTATAATTCTAAATGAATTCCTTCAAGGAAACTCATTATTTTATCAATTTCATAACAGTAAAAACGACAGAATTTTCCTCTTTATGGTGGATTTATCTGTATTTATGCACAGAGACAACTTCCTAGCTATTTGTACAAATCTGGCCTCTGTTTATGACTTTATCTTAAAAAACAATTTTTATTTTCCTTACTGATTAATCTTCTGTTATTGTCTTGATTAACTATTTAGTCTTAAAAAAGAGCACCATTGGGCTTTACAGGACCACATCAGCACCAGCACATATGTGAAACTGTACGACACGCACCTTGTCTTTAGAGAACATGGTCTTTGGGTGCTCGTCTTGCGTCCTGGATCTCCATGTGAGGTTTGCCAGGGCTGTGAGGCACATCTCCTTCAGGTCTGAACACAAACATCAGCATCAGTTGAATGAATGATGGAAAACACTGAGGTTGTATATGTGTAACTTGTTTATTGTCGAACACGTACTTGCTTGTTTCCTGAGGAAGTATGTGTTACCGCTGTGGTGGCACACGTTGCAGTGAAACACATAATTGGTCATAAAAGGAAGACAGGTCCTGTAGAGGAGGAGAAGGGAAAAGATTACGTCATGAAAACTGTCAGTAAAGACACACAACTGCTGATGTTTCACTGATCATCAGCTGAATAACAGATCAACTATACATACACAGTGTCAATGCCAAACGTGTCCGCAGTGAACCACTTCATACACAAAGCACACTGCAGCTCCACCTCCCCCAGCTGCCTCCCACTCTCCTCATCTCCTGATCCCGTCAGAGCGTCCGCGGCCTCTGAGCCCTCACCTGCAGTCTCCTGTCACAGAGAAAACAGTTTGTTTGTGGTTGTTTGCAGCAAAGCTATGAAGAGCAAAACAAGCCAGCTCCGCAACACACAAAGTAAAAACAAAGTTATAATAGTAACATCAAACACTGTTACCATTCCCTCTTTGCCATTTGAAGATTCAGTATCCATGCTCATGGGTATTTCCCCAAATGCAGCATCCCTGAAAGCCAACAGAGAAATGAATCAGATAACTAGACATTTACCTATCTATATAAAGAAGCTAAGCTCATATCAACTGGTAAAACAGCCAACTCAAAAATGTTCAGATTACAATCATGTATGACACAGCAAAAACATTTGAAAAGCTGGAACCTGACAATTTATACATTTTAACTTAAAAAATGAAAAATATTGGTATTATCTTTCCCTTAACAAGGATAGGCGCTCTGTTAGCATCTTATCTAAACCTTTCTCTATTTAAAAATCGCAGTTTTTTTCAACAGAGTTTCAATTTGGTTATTTTGTTTGTTTGTTTTTTATAAAAGTGAAATGTCAAAACATAACTCGGCATAAAGAAGCATATATCTGATGTCAACGTGTTTGTGCTCACCTGCCTCCCCGTTACTATTATAAATACATTGTGCTGCTAAACTTGACATTATTCAAACGGAGTCTGGCGTTAGGTTTTTGTACAAAATATTAAACTATGCGCAGATTAAATAAGTTTGCTGGCAACATTTAACTGTCAGTTTTGTTTGTGTAGACCTTTTTTCTCTTACAAAGAGCAGCTCAACTATAACGTTTCATGGTTCAGTCGGTGAGTCTGTGCATCGCTAACGTTAGCTAGCTAGCTAGCTAGTCTGCTTTTAACGGCTCTTATGGCTAAAACAAGACCGTTTCTGTGGTTTATATTTTCATGGATAATCAGAGTCAACCCCTACACGTTCGAGATAATACAACTGTTTCGCATCAATCACACATACCCTTCTCCGGTCTCCGGTTCGGTTGCAGCAGCGCTACCCGCCTCTACTTCAGACGCCATGTTTCAAATCAATGAAAACAAAAAACATCGCGAGACACGGCTGAGACAACAGCTTCCGGTCGCGCTTCGGCTCAGCAGCGACACCGCAGGTTCACAGGGGAACTGCATGTATTCTTTTACAATCAAAATCTCTTTCTGCAGTGTACTGGAATCAGCATTTTGGCTGAGTATGTTTGTGCTTACATAAATTAAATTAAATTAAATTGAATTAAATTAAATTAAATTAAAAAATAGAAACACTACATATACAGTATATTTATTTAAATAAAAGATGAATAAACATGACTATTACAAGGCAAACAAATAGGTGAAAAAATAAAATAAAATAAAACAAGAAATGGAAACACACACATATATATAGTTAAGTAAGATATATAAACATAAACATATGATTATTATGTACAATCACGTAGGTGAAAATAAAATACAATAAAAAATAGACACATTCCCATTCACTTGAATGTTAGGATGGCTGCTTTTATCACAGGTTATCAACTATTTGTGGACAAAATACTCCTTTTATGTCCTTTTGTGTCCGTTTCCGCTTGTGTTGTTTTCCTCAGTTAAAATGAAGATGAAGTGGAGATGAGGCTTGTGCTGGGGTTTGAGAAGATTATAATGTTTACGTGTAACAGTGGAAGCCAGGGTTTGCTTTGTGGATTTGTAGGAAAATCAGCTTGTAGTTTTCTCCCAGAATGATGGATGTGTGGTCGGGATTTCTGAGAGGCCGCCAGAGAGAGAGCAGCCAGTGGCTCTGGCTGAATCCTGCAAATGAAGAAGAGTCCAAAGAATGAAAATCCATCTCAAACTGTCACTATGACAAGGCAGCAGGAGGTTTTGCAGTCAAAAACTCCTGAGGATCTGAATCAAAAACCAGGCTAAAGGGGGTTTAAATCATCACTGCCCTGACATTTATATCCAGCACCTGATCTGGTTCATGGATGTGCAAATGCATCCTTCACTTTTCCCTTTTCCATTTTACTGTTTATAGAGTAAAGAGACAAAAAAAGCTTTGTGCTGACGTGAGACCACCCCACGTACTTTCTGAAAGTCTGACGTTTGTGGGGCCGTTCCAGCACCGGTGAAGATGAGCTGAGCACAAAGACAAGTGTGCCGGCAGACATCGCACAAAAGAGCACGGGAACGCTGAGGGCACCCCTGGGTGTGCCAGTAAATGCCTGTTAGCCATTGTTATATAGATAATGGTCGTGTTCTCTCCTCCTCTTTCCTCTTGCAGCAGAGACACATCTGTGACGCTGAGAGGACCTTATGAAGGAATCAGGTCTTCATGAAACTGTCACTTTTTCCTCATATTTTCTTGATGATAATAAAATAATAAAAAATAATAATAATTGATTCTATTGTTCTTATCTTGCTTGATTTGTTTTCTTTAAGTTTATGAGGATTTTAAATGATTGCAGGTGCTGAATTAAGCACATACAGACAAAGACATGATCCTGAGTCGTATGTTACATGATGCTTATATCTTCAGCTGCACAGTTCAGATCTGTCATATTGTTCATTTAAATAAGAAACTCTCACACATGTAAAACATATTGATTCATTGATCTGTAAATGTCATGGACACACAGTAAGTCTCCATTACAGAAACATGAGTCATGACTTTATATGTGAGCTTTGGATTTGGGAGACGTGGACAGTGAGAACACATTTGAATCTGTATTGTACATAATATTTCTTTAAGAGGCCACAGCTGGAATATTTTGGTTTACAGATCAATCAATAAAGATTAGATAGAGGTTTTTTTTCCTGATCAAAATCCGGAGTTTCAGAACAGAAGCTGTCGTATGTTGTAGACAAATTTGTGATTTTATGATTGTTTGGTAAATAAATTAAAAAAAGTTGACTTTGAATTCTGTTGGTTATAATTATATGAATGTTATTAGTGATTTGTTCATTTTGTTGTTAATTTCTACACCTTTAAGTGAAAATCTAAATGTCTGATTTTGTAATTTATGTAAATGTATATTCATTACTTTTGTACATTTTGCAGAATCATACTGATGTAGTGCCTTGTAGTGGTGAAATGTAATTAACTAATACATTTACGTAAATACTTTATCTAAGCACAGTTTAGAGATACTTGTACTTTTCTTGAGTTTTTCCATTTTATACGACTTTTTTCTTCTTCTCTACAACATTCATCTGACAGTTAGAGGCAGATATTAAACACACAGCAGCTCATACAATATGATGCACTGCTGTAGATAGACGAGGTCTGTAAAGAAGATAAAGTGTCCACCTCAACAACTACAACATTAAAATGCTGATTAGTAATAATAATATCTCAGTGACGGAGCTCGTCTGCTGCATCATGATGCATTTACTTTTGTTACTGGGAAACTTCTTCCACCACAGGTGCCTGTGAGTCCATGTGAAGGATGTCGGGTGTATTTGAACACATAACACAAAGATGAAAAACAACATGTGCAGAGAAATGTGAGGAGGAGGAGATTTCTGTTTAATGCTGATCGATTACTGAGAAGCATGAAACGAAGATTTGCAGCTTTAACTGAGGCTGTGGAGCATCTTTAATGTTTCCTGTCTCTCCATCCTTCCTCATCATGGTGTGTGTGCCCCCCCCCCCCATGTCCTGCTGGACAAAGCCCGGGGTCAGGGAGGGTCAGGCTCACTGGTGACATCTGCTAATTGTCCTGATGGGCCGGCCTCTCTCGTCCTTTCAATGCCACTCTCTCTGTAGGTGTCTGCGGCCGGGAGCTCGCTGGCAGCTGCCACCTTTATGACTTATTATACCTCCATAAGATCATTTACCCCCCGACTCTGAGCCCCCGCCGACCCTCCTTTACTCTGTGAGGAGCGGCCATTGTGTGCATTAGGAAACTATAAGCAGTAATGTGGCTTTAAAGATGGACTGTTATCTGTATTGGAGCAGTAATGAAGCTGTTGGAGGGAGATGAATCTGACAGCAGAGCAGTTTAAACAGGGATCTCTTCTAATGACACGTGTGTTCATGTTGAACTGTTACAGCTCTTGTTTCATTAAACAATTAACTCAAGTTTCTTTATGTTTCCCTTTCAGCTGTTGAAGGTTTAATAAATGATGTTTCACTCAGAAAGACTGAAAGAGTGAAAACAGTCAAATATCTCTTTATGTTTGTTTGATCTTTATTTCTTTTCTTTGCACCTGGAGGAATAAAACCTCATTAAAACAACTTCAATATGTCGCAGCCATCAAGAGGTTGTTTTTACTTCCTGTCTCAGAAACTAATGCGATGTAACGCCATCAAATATTTCACATTAACAAGTAAAAGTGTTTTTAAAAAGACTTTAAAGAAATATCTAATGGCTCAGACAAGAGGAGGCGTTTTATTTCATGATGTCTGATTAAATGATCATTAATGAGGAACTTGTTTTTTAACCTCATTTTATTTTATTGATTTCTTCAGTTGCTGTTTCTGCTGTTGAACCCTGGGAACTCGTCATTGTTATTATCAGTATTAATAGTTTTACTGTTGTTTGTATTTGTCGTTATTTTCTTGTTCCCTTCTTTTTCAAATCAATAAATAAATCCACAGTCACACAGACGATAACTCGCTGCTTTTATCAGTTTTATACTGAAAACTAAAATATTCACTAAGAGCCGCAGCTAAAAGCCTGAATGTGCAGCTGCACCTGAGGGACTCTGTCAGTTATATTAATTACTCATTGATTAGTTGTTATAAATGTAAACCTATAATCAGTGACATCTTTAAACTGTTTAGTTTTATCCAACCAACAGTTAAAATATAAAATAATCAGTTTTTAATGAACTTAAACAGAAACAGGCAGAAAAACTGATTGATAAGTGACTTTAAATTCAATAATTCTTATATGAACTAATAGATTTATTGATTGTTTCAGTATAAAACAACATGCACAAAGAGCTCCAGCCAAACGCCTCAATGTAGGCTGCAGCTGCACCTGAGTAAATATGTTAATTATAATCTTCACTAATTGATTCATTCTTATAAATGAGCACAAATTGAAATCTTTAAACGGTTCAGAGTTAAGATAATCCGTTTTAATGATCTACAACAGACACAGATCAAAGACTGGTTGATAAATGACGTCAAATTCAATAAATTCATTTAATAAAATCAATGATTCTTTCCATCAACTAATAGATTCATTGATTGTTTCAGTAATAAAACAATGGGCTGAAGGGCTGAGTGGGATTTGACTCAGGACTGAGGCGGGAAGTGTCTGCAGTGATCAGATGGTCGATAGCTCTCATAAAGTTGTTCGCGGGCTTCTCATTAAACCCCGGAGTCTTTGTGTGGAGCGAAACTTTCCCTTTGATGAGTCCATCAATTAACATCACAAGAGGCGTTCACGTGTCCTACCGGCGTAAAATCCCACAGCGGCAAATACTGACAACACGAACCACAATGAGGAACACGGAGCCAAAGAAAGGGGGCACATTTTAACCAGATGCCCGGCAATAAATAACAGGCTCGGTGCCCCCCCAGCTGAGAGCGGACATTAACATACTGAAGTGCCGGCACGGGGGTCCAGTGGGGCCGGAGCGTGTCTGCGCAGGAGAGACAGAGGCCGGGATTGTTCCTGAAGACGCATCGCTTCATTTGTGTAACTTTTTGAATGAAATGTAAATGTGCAAACGCCCCGGCGGCGCGTGCACAGGCTGCGTATATAAAGCCCGGGGAGGGACAGGCCGACACCGACACTTCTGCTCGCGTCCTGACCGGTCCACAGGAGCTGAAATGCAGCCAACTGCGGCCAAACTCCCGCCGATCCGCAGAACACCTTTCTCTGTGGAGGATATTCTGGATCCCACCAAGTTTACCAGGAAAATATTCAATGCTGATGACGCAACAGGGACAGGTGAGGCCTGACAGACAGTCCACACCTGGAGAGACTGGATCACTTGCGTGTTTTTGCTCTTAAATTTGATGAAATTCTAAATGAGTTTGTTTTATTTTAGGAGCTTCTGCTAAAACAGAGGAACCCGGAGAGAAGCAGCATCATCCGGCAGGTGAGAGCTGCAGCCCGGAGGAGCAGCTGAAGCCCCAGAGGTCAAAGGGGAAGAGCCGGCGGATCCGCACGGCCTTCACCGTGGAGCAGCTCCACATCCTGGAGCACAGCTTCCAGCGGTGCCACTACCTGTCGGTGCTGGAGCGTCACACCATCGCCTCGGCGCTGCGCCTCTCCGAGACCCAGGTCAAGATCTGGTTCCAGAACAGACGCACCAAGTGGAAGAAGGAGCGTCAGCCGGAGGAGGAGCAGGGTTTCTCCTTCTCCTCCTTCACCTCACACCATCCTCCTGCTCCCGTCTGCCCTTCTCTGCCCTTCAGTCCTCTCTACTGCCCGCCGCGCGCTCCGCTGCAGCTCTCCGCACCGCTGCCGCTGCCGCTGCCGCTGCCGCTGCCGCTGCTGCCGCTGCCGCACCGTCCTCTTTACTTCAGGCTTCATGGTCAGAGTCACTGAGTCATGACGGACCTTCATCAGCTTCTCCAGAGTTTCTGTAAAACATGGCGCTGTTATCACTGTCTGGGAGAGCTGTTAAAGCTGCACAACAGGACTGAGTTTAAAATATGACAATAATAAGAAATGTTAAATATTTTCTAATGTAATTATACTATAACTTATTTTGATAAACATTTTTTATTGAAGTCTGGTCTCATTGGTTCCTTCTTTATAAAATATACGATTTAACTCTCCATTCTCTGCCCTGAGGAAGTCTTTCCACCCTCACACCAGAACAACATCAAATGACTCTTTTAATAATAATAATAATAATAATACATTTTATTTATAAGCACCTTTCAAGCTCGTCATGGACACCTTACAACACAGTAAAAAATAAAATGTAAGTACAAGGCATAAAATACAAAATAGATGAGAATTAAAGCTGCATAACATTTTTAACTATTTAAGATGAAATGTTGCAGAAAAAATGTCTAAAGAAAGAAAACTGATGGATTTAATGTGATTTCCTCCAGGCAGCCTGGAGCAGTTTGGGCACTTGTTGCTCAAAGATACAACATATTATGATGTTATGATGTAAAATGTTTCTGCTTTAATACTCTCAGTATAATGGGCACAGGGGCAGTTAATGGGCACAGGGGCAGTTAATGGGCACAGGGGCAGTTAATGGGCACAGGGGCAGTTAATGGGCACAGGGGCAGTTAATGGGCACAGGGGCAGTTAATGGTCTACAGGGGCAGTTAATGGTCCACAGGGGCAAAAAGAAGCGGATCAAGGGGTTTCAGGGTGTTTTGGGACGGTGAGGGAGAATCAGGTCTGAGAGGCAGATCTGTGACAGAGAGTATAGAACGTATTTGTAATGAACAAGCAGCATTCTGGGAAGTGTAGTGTGGAGGTGAGGAACAGACAGAGCGGAACATGTGACGCAGTCAGCCAATCACAGTTTCCCTGACGTTTCATGAGAAACTAGAAGATAGTGACTGAATGAAGTTTCCATGTGTCAGTTTATGTTTATGTTCTGACCTGAAGGAGCATCATTACAGTCATGACACCTCATCTACTGACATCTACTGACATCTACTGACATCTACTGACATCTACTGTCATCTACTGACTTCTACTGACATCTACTGACTTCTACTGACATCTACTGACTTCTACTGACATCTACTGTCATCTACTGACATCTACTGTCATCTACTGACATCTACTGACTTCTACTGACATCTACTGACTTCTACTGACTTCTACTGTCATCTACTGACATCTACTGTCATCTACTGACATCTATTGACTTCTACTGACATCTACTGACATCTACTGACATCTACTGACATCTACTGACATCTACTGACTTCTACTGACTTCTACTGACTTCTACTGACATCTACTGACTTCTACTGACATCTACTGACATCTACTGACTTCTACTGTCATCTACTGTGTGTGTGTGTGTGTGTGTGTGTGTGTGTGTGTGTGTGTGTGTGTGTGTGTGTGTGTGTGTGAACACATGGTCCAACCCTTTTTTTTGGCCAAGTTAAACTCATTCTGTAATTAAAGTATTTCCACACACACACGAAAGAACTATTTTCTGCTTTAATCTTGTTTCTCGAGATGTTTTTTACACACACACACACACACACACACACACACACACACACACACACACACACTCCTGAGCACATCTGTATGTGATTTAGCTCGTACTCTTCTCCTCAGATGTCAGAGGTTTGTTCGTTCATTGTGGAGAAGAAGAAGAATCAGTGAAGTTTTTCATTTTAATAAATGAGTAAGAAACTAAACGTCCTCTGGAAAATCAAAGAAAAGGGAAAAATAACTTTATGCTACATCGACTTCTCGCACGTCGTGTTGAGATTCCTTCACTACATAAATAAATCTTTGAATATCTGATGAGCTGCTGGCAGGTCGATGGAAACAGAGGAAACCGATCTGAAAGCACCTCCATCAGTGAGGTATTGGAAACAGATGGAGGTGAAGGAAAACACAAGATAGAGGAGGCTATTGTTACACACACACACACACACACACACACACACACACACACACACACACACACACACACACACACACACACACACACACACACACACACGGCGCGAGCAGGGAAATGATTCAACATCTAATGGAAACAGATTAACAGATTTTCTCCATGGTTCACTTTACACACGGATCTGAAGTTCTGCAGGAATCAAGAGAGAGACGGACGTTTCCGTCACCTCACAGTTAAAACATGTGAAGATGAACAGCTGAGCCGTCACCGTCTGTATCTGTGTCTGTGTCTGTGTCTGTGTCTCTGTCTGTGTCTGTATCTGTGTCTGTATCTGTGTCTGTATCTGTGTCTGTGTCTGTGTCTGTGTCTGTATCTGTGTCTGTGTCTGTGTCTGTATCTGTATCTGTGTCTGTGTCTCTGTCTGTGTCTGTGTCTGTATCTGTGTCTGTATCTGTGTCTGTGTCTGTGTCTGTATCTGTGTCTGTATCTGTGTCTGTATCTGTGTCTCTGTCTGTGTCTGTGTCTGTGTCTGTGTCTGTATCTGTGTCTGTATCTGTGTCTGTGTCTGTGTCTGTGTCTGTGCTGCTTTACAGATTCCTCCTCACTCATGTGTTCATGATTCAAATTTGTTTTTATTTGTTTGTAAATGCCATCTTCATGTAATCTTAATGTATTTCCACACTGTAAAACATTTGGAATTTCCTTGTTTCTGAATGGACTAACTACCATTACTACCATTACTACCATAACTACCATTACTACCATTACTCCCATTACTCCCATTACTCCCATTACTGCTCCTGCTCAGACATCAAATCACAAGGAAAACTAAATCTATTTTAACAAATCTCAGTCCGTCGTCTGAGATTCATGTTCCTGAAAATCAGCTGCAGCAGGTTCGAGTGTGTTTTTATTCCATGTGCAATAAACACTTTCTAATACGCAATAAACTCCCTCTTGGTTACTAACACATGTAACCTGAGTTATTGTGCACGTTTGGCTTATTTGGAGCTGCAACAGCAGCCAAGAACATTTACAGAAAGTCCTTTAAATTAAATATAATAACTTTGTTAAACTCGTAAGAATCATTCACACTGAAATCACGTCCTTTAATGTTGCGTAAGGTCTGTTGTGTTTAACGTCTGTAGTCTGGACGTTCTGCTCCTTTTATTATTGTATTTATTGTTTGTGAGTCACAGTAATGTGTTTTAACCACCTGTGAAGCCAAAGGAACATTTGTGGACATTAAAGATTATTATCATTATTGATAAGTATAAATTATATTATTTGATTTTGTTATATTATTAATTAATATTACATCATCGAGTGTATTATATAATTTCATTATCAGTAGCAGCACTTTATTGTTTCATGTATAATATATATTTTGTAGGTGGAACATATTTACAACGGCCTTTAGTGTGAAACACTTTTGGTTCCCACCTGCCACACAAACACACACACACACACACACACACACACACACACACACACACACACACACACACACACACACACACACACACACACACACACACACACA